>NC_085037.1:1677030-1794530 GCF_963692335.1 Osmerus eperlanus
CATTAACATGGCCACCGCAACACTGTTCCACATAGATATAACATCATAAAATCAGTCCAATGCAAAGCATCATAACACAATTGTACTTAAGCCCAGATCTGAGCACATCTCAGTATATTATGCCATTTGATCAGGCTTTTACTGGACCTTACCTGGTTGAGAGCTATAAATAACTTTGTAGCTGTCAAAGTCTCCTCGTGGCTCTTTCCATGACACATGGAGCCTGGACGCACTCAGGATTTTAAAACGAAGTCTTTTTGGAGACGATACTAAACAGAAAGATAGAAATAACAGCTTTAGACCATTAGGGGAAAGTTGATTTCATTGACAATGAAAATCAGAGAAAATTAGATGAGACAATGTTATGTTAATGTTAATCAATATAATCTAAAATAGTTGCACCAAAATAACATTTAAATATAATAAAACTTTGAGTGGAGTTCAATTCAGGGCCCAGATTTAAAGGTTTTCAGAAAAAAGTGGGTACTGCAGGAAGTTTAAGGTAATTAGTTTTTAAAGAAATTTCTTGTTTCTCTTTTAGAAAAAGAAACAAATCAGGAAATGTTAGATTGTTCAATGTTTGTTAGATTGAGTCAGTAAACAGCTACATTGAACCCCAGCAAAAGTCTGTCTGCATAGGCAGATAGGCAGCAGGTAAGTCCATCTGTGTTTAAACAATCTGAGGAGACTGTATCGTCTCCAAAAATCTGGAGATGCACGGATACAAAGTAAGTATAGCTTGCACAGACGTCAAAGCAAAAGCAAAGTCACGTTCTCCTCTCTACCTCTCTGTCTCTCACACGCAGACACACACACACACACATGTTTTCTTTTGTGTTCCACTTATCGCAACATCAAACACACTGTGCCCCATCTCTCTGGGATTGATTTGGCCCAGGCTAAGAGGGGCATGGAGAGACTCACAAAGAGGCCAGCATCGCTCCTCTTTGAGGACCTCAGACATATGTATGGGTTTTTTTTCACTCGGGAGGAGAATGTGACTTTCTTTCAATTGCGGAAACAAAGGGAAAGGCTCTGGAATAGCGTCTGTCTATTCCTGTCTCCGCGGAGACAACTACGAGGGGGAGGGGGAGGAGTGCAGGACTGCCACACCTATTCTTCCAAACCTGGCCTCAAAATCAGCCCTGCGTTCCATTCAGATACTTGATCCATGGATCCATGGTACCATCCCCCAAAGTACTAACCCCTTCCCTGTGCCACTCCAGGTAGAACCATCCAAATCATCATTAGGATTCAAGTATTTGAATGGATTGTGAAAATGGCCAAATCTTTCAACCAGGTTTGGAAAAACGACTTCAATCGATCCTCTAGGGTAAGCTTCTTCAAAGAACACTAGACCATGACTAAAACCCAGTACCCGTAGCAACACTATCCACATACAACGCTGAGATGAACCAAACGATGGAAAAAAATGACAAACTGCGGACAGTCCCACAAACACTGCGAGCGTGTTTGTGTCTTTATTAGGAGGTCAACCTTCCATCGGGTGCGTCTCATGTTCTCTTTAGATACCTACGCTCCGATCTACCAAAGAAGAGGAGAAAAAACATCTTCTTCTGTGGTACAAAAAGCAGTGAAGGCCAGCGAAGGCCGAGGTCACATTGGAAGGACCATGGCGATACTGAGGCAGGTATGTAAAGAGACTGCAGGTGAGCACATGGAGGGGAGCAGCACATTGGTTGGAGCCGGGGGTGGGGGGTGGGGGTGGGCTGGAGGAAGATGAAGGAGGCGCATTCAAAACAGGGGGATGAATACTGTACCGAGTTCACCAACCTGGGAAAGGTGGGGATGGAGGAGAGGGGGATTCAGCGGGCTTATCTCTCTCTTTCGCGCACTCTCTCTCTCTCTGTCCGAAGAGGCAAAATCTCCCAAAATTCTGCTTTCCTCTGGACAGAGTCTCCTCATCCCGAGTGGTCGGGAATTAGCATGAGCGTTGTTTGTGTTGTTTCACCTTGTTTCTAATGCCTGTCTGTGTGCCACCGGGTGTAGTTCAAAGACAGGATTTCTATCGAATAAAAGTGTTGCTGAGTAAACACTGCCTGGAGGACAAAAGACTTGCCGCGGGAGACAGGCTTAAAAGTTCTTATATTTATTTTATGGTCGTCTTGTGCAAAGAGCCAACAGATTGCAGTGGGGGCTTAAGAGGTGCCGCAAGCACCCACGGGAAGCCTCTTCTCCTTCTTCTTTTATTTATTATTTTTTCCAGAACAAGTTAGACACGGGGAGCTTAATGCATTTGAAATCGTCTGTGAGAATTTCAAGAGGCTTTTAGGGTTAGATGCGAGTAGTGGAGAGGTGGAGCAGATATGTGGGTCCACTCTCTCTCATCGTCATGGTATGAGAGCATTCCAGGTTAAGGATCCGCGAGGGTCATTTTATTTTCAATATCCTCAACAGAATGGAATATGTCGTCAGAATATTTGTTTACTTCCTTCCTGTGACTTCCCCCGTTACGGGGGTGGCCCCTTCACTGTTTTTAACTCTAGAAGGCCTTTGGAAGACCACTTTGACATTTTGATCTTTAAAATAGCCCCAATAATAAGTTGTTTCATACAAGACAAATAATCCTGTTCAAACACTGCTAAAATGACTTCTTCCTCCCTTGCTAAAGGAAATCCCTGATCAAACACGACCAGGTTGGTGACAGACCAGCTCCTCCACAGACATAGCTTTCACCAACCAGACCAGGGATTACTAACAGGATGGAAGAAAAAGAGGGAGGGATGGACAGAGGGAGGGAAGGAGGGGAGAAAGATGGGCGAAGGAAGGAAGTTAAGGATGGAAGGAAGGAAGGAGGGAGGGAGGGAGGGAGGGAGGGAGGGAGCAGGAAAAGGAAGGAAGAAGAAGGAAGAAAGGATGGAAGTAAGGCAGGACCATCCAACTCAACCCTGTTCAGAAGGCAGTCCACATAGCAGGGAGAGTCCCAGCCAAGCCCCCGTGGCGTGAGTCCATGGTGCGGACATCCCACTCCCTGTCCCAGACAGTCGGCGGGCTGTAACCCGGGCTAGCAGTCACTACACTCTGACACCAGAAGAATGTTGTGGCTCGCTTCACTTGGGGACCGGCCAAACGGTGTCCCACACAAACAAGCATCCGTCTGGAGCTCCTCCTGCCTACTGTCATTTACCCTACAGTAACAAGGAGATTCTTCATAGTGGTGGCTTGCATTCTTCCTACTGTACAGTTGCAGAAACCACATACAATCTATGCAGACCATCCTTGTGTGGTGCTCTAAGCTATTACAAAGCATTGTTGTCTGAAGGTTACAAACTACCCCAGAAAACTGGGTTCCTTTTGATGTAGGATGTCATGACAAAGATTTGATTAAAGATGTTGATGAAATACTTAGGTTCCTTTTTCATTAGTAAGTGAAAGCGGCTTTTCCCTTTGAAGTAGATGGAAGTTTAATCATAACACAATGTTACAAGGAAATGTAAAAATGATTAAAAATTAAAAAGTAATGGACAAAAGCTGCACATCAAAATGAGCAAAGATAGGAGAGAGAGAGAGAGACAGACAAGACTGATCGATAAAGAGAGAGGTATTAGAGAGAGATAAGTGACAGAGAGAAAGTGAGACTCAGAAGTGGTGTTTACCTTGACCCTGAGTTGGCATGGGGAGGAGAGACACCAGCGCTAGACAGAGCACGGGGGCCCAGCTCTTCACTCCGACCATCTGCATCCTTCACACTCGCTTCAATCACTACACCTGTGAACATGTCACAGCACAGTCAGGAACAAACACGGTCAAGAATGCCCCAAAGAAAGAACAGATATGCCCCCAGGATTTGGAGGTCAAGTCTCCCATAAATAACACGGTCTGGAGAAATTGCTCTACTGTACTGTAGGCTTGTCCTGTAAACCTTTGCAAAACACAACTTTTTATTCATTTATTTCATTTAGGAGATGGTCAAGAAATGTTTTGTTCTGTTTCCTGAGGGACACTTGTGCGATTTGCACAGAATAAGAGGACGTGCACCCTAATCTACCCTAATTCACCCAAGATCATCTAGTTTAAACTCAAAATTATAGGTATTCAAATTATAAATGATATGTTTTGAGTTACATTAATTCTGCCCATTTGCAAATATTGCCCATTCCGGTAGACTACAGTCCGACAAATGACTACAAAAACAGAGACAGAATAGGATGATGAGATGCATCCCTTTCCGTTCCACGCATGAAAGCGGCAGACCTATCATTTGATCAGGTAAACGATGAACATGCCACGCTGATGAAGTCACGCAATTATAAAGCGTTGATGGCAACTCAACCGGGACACCATATTATTATCTGAAGATATCAAAGCAGACAAATCGCTATTAACACAGTATCTCACTGCAGGCTACTCATAAACATTTTACAGGTGAAGCCTATAGCAAGGTAACTGTAAAAGCGGCTGCGTTTATCTTATCTTATAGTCAACAAAAGGACCATACGGAGAACAGACCAAAGTTACCTATTGAAGGCTTCTGTACATCGTGCCACATTTTGGCGAAGCTACAAACAAAGTTGTGCGCGCCAAAGAAAACTGGCATAGGTAAACTGCCCTGCACGCGCATGTACGACCACCGCGGAAAAAAGCACAATTAATTCAATTTCTACCTCAAAATATAAGCAGACAAAACATAATCAATATAATTTCATATAATAGCCTAACATAATACCTTTTCAAAGCATATGTTGAATGGTTCAAAATCCCTTAGTGTATCCAAGCCCACCCGCGCGTGTCCTCGCTTGCCGGCTGTTCTCCAAACTATCCTCAGCTCGCGCTCCTTCAGTTGAGACTTGCGAGGAAGGTGGGTGTATCCCGCGCGCTATTCATTTACCCATCCCTCGAGCTATTCATTCCTTCACCTCGTTTCATCTTGAGCGAGGGAGAGAGGCAAATAAATGTGTTAAGGGGGCTGATGAAGAGACGTTTGAAGAAGGGAATCTGACCCAGTCCCCTGGAGGCACCTGTTCTGTTGCCTGGGGTCGATGACCCCCCACCCTTTCTTTCTCTTCACCCGCAGGTGTTGTTCTTTGGCAGAATTCGTGCTATTTTGGTCTGCAGCGCGAGGCTACCTGGCCCACATGGTAGTCAAGGGGAACTGGCAACATGTAAATATGGGTGGGAAAAAAACAATGAACTTAGAGGGCTGTGGAAAAAATATGTTTCTCCATTGTTCATAATGATAAACAACGTGATCGTTTTGGGGTTCTCCCACCAGTCTTCTTATTTATAAAAAATAAATCAAATAACATAATAATTAGAAGAAGCAGATGTTTCCATATTGTCTTGACAGGCCAACCTTATCACCATATCAGGTGCCATGGCATTCTGATGCCCTGAAGTTCTCAGTCTCCAAACATCTGTTTGTGTTTGTTTTCATTCCTGCTATCTAACCATCACTATCATCACAGATCTGAATGTTGTTCTTGGCCCACAAGCAACAAATGCTGTCATATTGAAAACTAGGCTTGTCCATGTGGCTATGACTATGAAGTTATGCAATGCACCCCCCCCCCCCCCACACACACACACACACACACACGCACACCGCATGCAAAACGTTAATATTTTTTGTGGCTAACAGTAACTCCCTGCATTAAAGGGATTGCATTTCAAACACTATGGTCAATCAAATTAAATAGAGTAAGTATACTCTAGCATTGGTTCTAATCTGAATCCAGCTGAACTAAACGAACAAACTGGAGCCCCGACTACGTCTAGCCCCCAGCCCCCCCACCCTCAACTCCTATGCCGAATGTGTCTCTACACGCAGACAGAGGGAGAGAGCGGAATGCCCCTTCTAGCGTCCTATAACCATCTCCATGACAGCGAGGTCGCAAGCATGACAAGAGGTGGAAGGGTTTCAACTTTGGAAAACCAATTACGCGTGGAATCCCTTTTAGCACCTTTTTTTTTTTTATCATTGGAGGCCCCCATTGAGGTTCACCCTCTATGGTAAGTTATGGACAGTAATGAGAGGTGTGTGGTTACACTCTCTTTCTCACAGTGTGTGGAGTTGTTCATTTATCAACTAAGGGTGCAGTGATGGAGCTGAGCTGGATTGGTTAAGGTCACTCCTCACTATCAATCCCGCCCCCCCCACGCTGTCAAATTACAAGGTTTCAATACAGGTGCAGCACTGGACATGATACTTAACGGATGTTTTTATTAGGGGGGACTTGGGGGGTTGAACCTGGGACCTCCTGCAGGCAAAGACTCAAACATTGAGCTAGACCCCCTCCCTCACCCATAAATACGTGTCTTGCAACTGTTCGTGTGCTTGACCTGTGCTGAATCTGAACTTGACCCTTGACCCAAGTCTGGGTTTAAAGTCTGTAACTTTTTCTTTGTGACAGGAGATAGTGTGTGTCCCTGTTCTGTTGAGGTAGAACATTGTACCTTTGTGTGAGTGAGGGATATTTCTTATACTTCAGTGTTTACAGACGTATGATTTTGACTACTGCTGTTTTCAGAGGAAATGAAAAGTGAAATTATGGAACAAAAATTGCTTTCATAACATTTCATCACAAAAGCCAACCCTGTGTTATTAACTAATGTGGATAGGAAGATGACAGCATCTTGAGTTCTCATCTCCAAGGAGACTGTGAACATTAAGATAGCCAGACTCTTTACAGACAAACTGTATAAAATAGTTACTACACATTCTAAAAACCAAAGGATGTAGACAGAGCTAAAGCCATTGAAGAATGTTTCAAATAAAAGGTACAGATGAAACATTTTTTGAACGTAAGATTAAATGTAGAACTGTAGGATTCTATATAGAACTCTGCTAAGGATCATAAAGTTCCATACAAAACCCTGCTAAGGATCATACAGTTCTATGCAGAAACCTGCTAAGGATCATAAAATTCCATACAAAACCCTGCTAAGGATCATAAAGTTCTATGCAGAAACCTGCTAAGGATCATAAAGTTCCATACAAAACCCTGCTAAAGATCATAAAGTTCTACATAGAACCCTGCTCAGGATCATAAAATAATATATAGGGAGTCAGGTGGCTGAGCGGTTAGGGAATCGGGCTAGTAATCAGAAGGTTGCTGGTTCGATTCCCCGTCCATGAAAAATGATGGTGTGTCCTTGGGCAAGGTACTTCACCCTACTTGCCTTGGGGGAATGTCCCTATACTTACTGTAAGTCACTCTGGATAAGAGCGTCTTGCGACATATACCCCCTTCAGACGTAGGTTTCCATTGGTTGTTGAAACATTGATCAGCCAAACTTAACTAGAGAACACTGCACAGCATGACACATACTGCCACCTTATGGTCACTCACTGGTCAGGGTTCTGTAGTGTGTTGCATAACAACCCCCCTTTTTGTGTTGGTGTGACCGTCACTTAATGATTTGACAAAGTCCATGTGATTTTGTTGACCGTCAAGATTAAATTCCAATCTTTAGGTTATTTTATTGTTCATGCTATGGTCATTTGATTGGCTTTAACTTGCAACAAGAATGACTTCCTCATCTGACCCAAAATGATATCTGTATTTGTATGCTTATTGACTCGTGTCTTATCTTGTTTATTATGTTGGTCAGAGTGTGCAGTACTCTACACAAGGACTCACATCGTATCTGTTAAGGTTTAACATTTAATGAAAGCAACGCTGTAAATGCAGTTCAGGATTCAGAAATAATCAAGACCTCAACAGCCAAGTTCTTACATCCGTTAAATTGTCTTATTTTTTTATACAATGATGGTTTAAATATATAAAATAAGAGCATAAGAGAACGTCGTATAAGAAACGTACATATAACAATATGTACAGTTCAAAACAAAGTTATGGCACTACTCAACAGTAATGTAGGAATTGGACCACAGTATGTGTGATAAAAAACATTTTATTTCATTTTATATTAAATGAAAATTATGGAAAGATTTAAATATCGTCACTAAAGTCATTACAAATGACTCTAAAAACAAAACATATTCCTGATAATGAACATGCTGTGCTTGCAGAAACATGTTAAAGTGTAAGGCTTGTTGTTGCAGTGAGTAACACCTCGGCTCATAACACCTCATAAGCTTCTCCTAGGCAACCTGTAGGACAAAGAGAGAGCCGGCACTAGCGTAAACAAGCTAGTCTGTTTCATTCAAGTAAGCTTTTTCCTCATGTCTCCTCTTTCCCCCTTTCATTCCTCAAATCTGAAAATCTTTGTTTGGTCTAAACGGCAAGGTTTGAATAAAGGAGGACATTGAAGGCTCTATCACACTGGCCGGGTTTGTCTTGGATCTGATGGGGGGGGCAGGGAACAAGGTGACGTGGGAGGAGACCACTTTCTGGATGGGGACACACTCCAAGGGGGGAAATGAGGTGGCAAACAGGGTCAAAAGTCAAAACAGCGGAACACAAGGCAGGTCTGTCTCCCTGTGTGTTTTTGTGGAGGGATGGGATTATCATCATACCAGTGTCATATCTCTGTGGAGGATTCATTGTTGCTGTGTCATCGCTCCTGTCCCACGTTGATGATGTCAGCACACAGAGTTCCATGTCAAAGTCTGCAGGATACTAGATGGATTTGTGAACCCAGTGGTACCCTGACTGAAAAGCCCTCCCTAGTCGATGACACTGCCAGGTTGACTGAAGTAAATCAAATGTCCATCAAACTTCATCCAGCGTCATGAAACTTTATCCAAAGTCACAAATCTTCATCCAACATCCTTTCAACGTGGGCATCAGCAGTCTGCCTCCTCCATGATCTCCATGACTACAGTTCGTGGTCCAGTGAGGATGAGGTTGCTGACGGTCTTGTAGTCTGAGGAGAGCACGTTTACGCCGTTGACCGCAACCACAAACTGGCACACCTAGGAAGAACCAGGAACATCAAAAATCAGTTTCAGGTCTCATTTAGGCACATAGTGTGCATCGCCTGGCTTCATGTACGTGGTGTGCCATCTGTTAAATGTCAGACATGTCAAATGTCTTACAAAATGTATTTTCAATGTTTCATTTGGACACTTCAACTCCAAACAAAAACAACAAATCCCCTGATGCATTGCACGCTTGTTCACCTTCATGCCTGCGGCCGCAGCAGGGCCACTGGGGTCCACAGCCTGGATGTGACACGGCACGTTGCCTCGCACCACAAACCCCCAGCCCACTGCGTCCCCCACGATCTGCACAGGATACGCATCACATTAGGATGCTAGGAAACGCATCACAATGAGGTTTGTGGATGTCTGTGAGCTACTCTGAAGCCTTTGGTGGCGTTGGTTGTAAAAAGGCATGCACACACACAATTTGATTGGATGATACTGTATTTTTGACTTTGTACCGTGAATGTTCTCCTGGTGTAGGGACTTCCTGGTCTCTGTAGCTCCTCTGGACTCACTGGTCTCTTCAACACTGCCAATTCAACACACAGGTTATCAACAGAGCTCCAGTGTTATGAAACATGGTGTTTCCTGTTTTCAAAGTGTGATAGCTGTGACTTTAATTGTGAATTCAATGAATAGGTATAAGGGTGAGGAGGCAGGGATGACATCACATGAGCCTGAAGTTATCAAGCAAGTCTCACTCTTGGTCCAGGATCAGATTCTAGCCTGTTCCCGAAGTTTTATTACGTAAACAGACAGATGTGATCCTAGATCAGATTGAGCGAATTTACGTAACCGATTCACCGCGGTTACATTAGCATCTGGGCTTAAGCTGTTTTCTTTTTTGTTGTATCTGGTACCTGATTTGGGGTTGTAGAGCACTGGAGAGGAAGACCTGAGAACTGGGACCTGTTTGCAGTAGCTGCTGTCACTTCTGCTCCTCTGCCTGCCTCCTTCCCCTCGTGACACCATCTTCCCTGACTTAGACGGAGTGACTAAAGAGGGAGATGGAGAGGGGGACAAGAGAAAGGGTGAGAGACAGATGGAGGGAAAGAAAGTTTAGAGAAAAGGAGAGGGTAGAGAAGAGAAAAGGAGAGACAGAGAGAAGAGGAGAGAAAAGGAGACAAATGCAGGAGGGTAAGAAAAGAAATAGGAAGAGAGTAAAAGAGAAATAGGTTATGAAATACTTTGTAATTGTTATAATCTTTATGGTAGTTTTGAATGAGAACCTTGACACCGCCATCCTCTTTGCCCTCGCCAAAGCCAAATCTACTCCTTCAAAGTGATAAGCTACTGTTGCTAATCAAATATGCCAACTATTTACCCTCTAATGAACTCACCCTGGATCCAGCTATCAGTATTAGTGATACTTCCCAACAACTAAGTCAACTTTGACCTCCTTTACCACAGTACTACACTGGTAACCACAGCCATTGACAGCGCAAAAAAGGGAAGACTTACTTTGTAAATTTACTGAAATATTAAAACAATGTCAATAAGAAATCACTAGCAATATAACAGAACAGTTCGCGTATTGTATCCGTAGTGTCTTTGAAATTATTCATCTTTTGTGTTTGACGTGGGTTGCACTGGATTATATATAACTTTACAATCCACAGGAAAGACTATTCTACCAGCAATGTTTTCAGTGTGATAACACAGCATAAAACCCCCCAAACCTTAAATGAAAACTTCCAAACATCACTGTTTAAATCTTTCACACACATCTTCTGTAAGGACCCAGTCAGAGCTCAACTCACCACCTGTACGAGGTCCCATGATCTGGTAGCTGTGCCTTGGATACTGGTCAACTGGCCAACGGGAGTGCCCTGTGGGTGAATGTGCCAGGAACAGAGTGCAGGTGAGAGGAGGCCTGGATGGAAGTAGGGACAGGAGGCCTGGACGTAGGCAGGCAGAGGAGGCCTGGACGAAGGCAGGCAGAGGAGGCCCGGACGAAGGCAGGCAGAGGAGGCCTGGACAAAGGCAGGCAGAGGAGGCCCGGACGAAGGCAGGGAGAGGAGGCCTGGACGAAGGCAGGGAGAGGAGGCCTGGATGGAAGTATGATGAGACAGGAGACTGTAGGCGTACGGCTCAGGTGTGGTTCCAGCAACTGAGATCTGGTGGCAGGATAGGATGAGGATTCTGGAGGTCTGGGAGAGATGGTGGCCTCTGCCTCGGTTTTAAAGTCTGCAGGCTGGCTGGGCTGAAGGAAGGTAAATGTTAAACCATAGAGCAAACAGAATGACCCACTGACGGAGGGAGGGAGGGTTATATGAAAGAGGGCGGGAGGGAAGGTGGGAGGAAGAGAGGTAATGTTGGTGTGTGTGTGTGAGAGAGACAGAGAGAGAGAGAGAGAGAGAGAGAGAGAGAGAGAGAGAGAGAGAGAGAGAGAGAGAGAGGTTGGGAGAAAGGAGGGAGAGTTGGATAGTTGCCAGGCTGTAGCAGAGGTAGATAAGAGGGGAAAGAGCAGCTGGGATCATTAATGGTCTAATGGGAAGGAAGGAGGAGGGAGGGACGGATGGAGGGATGGATGGATGTAGGGAGAGAAGGACGAAGGAGAAACAGTGGAGTTTTCCATAATCCACTCCTGGTCATGCTCAATTGAAACACTTGAGGCGACCATTTGCTCAAGCCACACAATGTAGGAGTACTGACCTGTAGAAACAATCCCAACGGGATTTGTAGCTCTGTTTGTGTCATGATAGCCCTACAGCTATTCCCCTTATAAAACAAACTCACCTCATTTGGGATGTTCGGGTTCCCATGACATTTGAATGGAGGGAATCTCTTGAGTAACTAAAGTGGTTGAAGGAGGAAGTATGTCTATGTTTGTATTTGGAGGGGACTGGATCAATGGAAATGATCAGATCAATAACAAGAACAACAACAACACTGTTTTTGTAGTCATCACACAGAGATAGTAATACTAGTACATTCCATGCCAGGAACGAAATGAACATTCCGGACTGCTTACAACTCAACTCAGTTTAATCATTGGACAAAGGTTAATTGAATGGAAAGTACAGTAAGCCTTTCACAAAATAAAACCTGTTAGCAGCACTGGTTTTGATGACTATTATTACCAAACTAACCAACTGACCTATATATTAACAACTTTATATACAAACATACATATATACACTACCGTTCAAAAGTTTGGGTCACCCAGACAATTTCGTGTTTTCCATGAAAACTCACACTTTTATTTATCAAATAACTTTCAAAATGAATAGAAAATATAGTCAAGACATTTACAAGGTTAATTATTATTATTACAAATAATTATTTTTATTTGAAATATTAATTTTGTTCTTCAAACTTTGCTTTCGTCAAATAATGCTCCATTTGCAGCAATTACAACATTGCAGACCTTTGGCATTGTAATTCTAATCCTTCTAATCATCCATTAGTCTTCTAAGGCAATTAGCAAACACAATGTACCATTTGAACACATACAGTAACAGTTGCTGGAAATGGGCCTCTATACACCTATGTAGATATTTCATTAAAAACCAAACGTTTCCTCCTAGAATAGTCATTTACCACATTAACAATGTATAGTGTATTTCTGATTAATTTAACGTTATCTTCATTGAAAAAAACAGTGCTTTTCTTTGAAAAATAAGGACATTTTTAAGTGACTCCAAACTTTTGAACGGTAGTGTATGTATACTTATATATAGGTGTATACAATGATACAATGTTTTTTTAAGTGGCAGATCAGATCTTTTTTTTTATATGATTAAGATTAGTTAATTATTAACTGCCGATAACAAATGACCGTGGGCGATGTATTTTGAGGACAGACATTTGAGGTATATAAAAGAAGATGCTCCCATCTAGTGGTGGTAACCTATAATTGAAACAGGTGAGAAAATGCAAACAAAAATAAATCTGCACATTCTCAGTATAGTAGGGGAGAGCGGGGTAATGTTTCCTAGCAATGGAAATGATCAGACTGTCTTCAGGACAAAGGGCAGTGAAAATATGATTGTTTTTAAAAAAGTGGTCTTGTGTCTCACTTTACCCCAGCTTAGGGGTAAAGTGAGACAGACCAGATAAATCATGGGGGTAAACTGATCCACTTACTTTTTCCACTTTAAAACTACCATAACAACACATGTTGTAATAGTTAAAATCCTGACAGCTAGATTGACAACCACACATTCCAAAACTAATATCGGACTAGTAACAGAATCATGGGGATTGGTCAATTAAGCACATTTATTTAAACACTTCGAAAGTAACTCAGAACAAAATCATATACAACATAATATAATTCAAAATGTTTTAATTAACATTCAAATGAGAGATAGAACCAGTTAGATTAGAACACAGTCATGGGACCATAATCAGAACCAGCTAGAACAGTCTGGGACTCACAACAGAGGACTAGACCTGTAGCTCTTCCCAGTGATGTTGCCTCTGGAGTTTGGACAGAGAGATGGCGATGTGCTAGGAAGCTGCCAAACCACTCTACTCCTAAAGAGTAGAGTATTCATTATTATAAGATTTAGCTTTGTGGCAAGATCATTTGGCCTAATTTAACCTACAGAATCATGTGATCTATTGCATACCCTAGCCTACCTGCACATTGTTTCTCTGTCCAATTGGCAGGGACAAGGATATTGTTTTTCTCTGCGTATTCAAATGCCAGTTCACGGCACTTAACTGGAGCAAGGCCATGGAACTGGTCAGCTAGTTGTTTCAAGTGTTTGGCAAGCTCCTCCTCCATCTCATCTGTGAATAATTCTCTTTGCCTCAGCTACTGCACCCCAGGCTACTGATTTTACTTGCCCTTTCTCTTTTTTCTTTATGAATATTTTGAGGGTTGTCTTGTCAATATTTCTATCCCTTCCAACTTAAGGACTTGTTTCCTTGCATGACCTCAGCGGCTGCACTCTCCATCTCTGCGAGGGGTGTTTGGCCCCAGGTTGTCTTCCTGGTGTATAGTTTCTTGCCAAGATGGCTTAACATTAAAAATAAAACATACGTAATGTAATATTACACTAAAATATGATTAAGACAAAATTTAACTTGTGCTTTATGGTGGGACAGTGTCTCACTTTACCCCATAGCATTTGTCTCACTTTACCCCACAGCCACTATTTTAGAAAAAACAACATCTCTTAGCAATTCAGGCTAATCTTCAGCTAGCATCAATCACATGGTTTTATATGTTGGAAGTTCATCGACATGTATGATATAAGTTTTTCTACCTGAATCAATTTGTTTTGACACAACAGTTGATTAAGTTCACAGCAAGAACATTTACTTTTACATGCAAAAAACACATTTTTGTGAAAAAACATACTTACCACAGCACCAGCACCAACTTCACCTTCATGGCAAGGGGGGAATGGGAGGGGCTTGAAAACATAATGGTCACATGACCACAAATGTGTTCCGTTGCCTAGATACATGGGGTGTCTCACATTACCCAATGTCTCACATTACCCCGCTCTCCCCTACCATTACTAACCAGTGAAGTGAGTGGGCCAACATTGCAACATTTTATTGAAATGAAATTTGAAGTACAATCAACTGCCTATTTATCAAATAGCCAGATGGGTAAAACTGGAATGTTGATACTGATCTTGTGATTATTTCCTTTTAACTTTTAATTTCTAAATTCTCTACACTCCTGCCCTCCCCTCCCTGATTAAAAACCTTGCTCCACTAGAGTCTAACCTTTACTGTTAAAGGATAATGTGAACTTACATGGCAGGTAATAAGGCGCTACAATGATGTGACCACCCTCTAGCCTAAAGGCCGAATTATACTACTCCGACTCAGTTACGGACAGACAGGCAAACGGAGTCGGACGGATTCGTTGAATTTATAGTACTCCGAAGGCTGTGGGTGCTGAAAACAATTCACCGCCAGAAAAGTAGGTGGAGCAACGCTGCCACATGACATCTTTGTGTGTGGAACCAATTGCGGACCAATCACAGTCAAGGGGTATCCGTAAAATGACGGACTAGCGGACGGATAGTCAGGAAAATCAGGAGGTGCACGTAGAGCTCTCCGAAGGGCTCGGAGAGGGCTCGGAGAGGGCGTTCCACATCGGAGAGCGCGTTCCCTGTGTCCGTCTCCGTGAAAACGTGGTGGTATATTTTGGCCTTAACCCCCACCCCCAGCCTCCGATCAATACTTTACTAGTGTGTTTCATTTGTGTACAAATCAAGTACTCTGGAGATAAATGGCCGACAGTAATGCCCCCCCCCCACCCCCACCCCCTCTCTCCATGTTCACATACACCTACACCTCTGCCCCACTATAGTTCCTGGTAGTTTGACTATTTTGTTTTCAACCTGTTTGTACTGATATTCCTCTGTTTGCTCCGGGTCAGTGGGTCTGAACAGAGTGTAGCCTGTGTGGGTGTTAGCCGGAAGCCCCAACCTTTGGTTCAGTAGCTCACCGTCTTGGGCCTCTCTTAGGACAAGAGGTCTGGCTGGCGGACTGCATTGTGGGATACAGGTGGAAGGATCGAGGCAGGGATTGGGAATGCAAAAATAATGATTTGGATGTTGGCTGACAAAAATACTATAAATCCTCTTATCATGTTTAGTCTTTTTTCCATGTATGGATCGTACTGTGAGTGTGTATGAGTGTGCATGTGTTTGTGAACGCTCACATTTTGTAGGGGCAAATATTTACATACTTTGGACAAAGTACAGTGGTGTCTCATTCTGATGTCTTATCATATTTGTTTTATTTTCATTTTCAAGCAATACGCTTCTCCATATATTCACTTATATACCACTTTAATAACAAATGTAACAAAGTTAACCACTTTCAAAGATCTCATTCTGTCACTTCCACATTGTTATATTTTAGGCAAACACTTCACTCCAGATTCAAGAGTTTTCTTAAGCCACAATGTGAGAACTAAAAGCTCCCAAGCTTTTGAAAGGAGGCTTTATCTCTCTGGCCTTGTGCTGGCAGGACTGTCCAATCAGAGTGCTCAAAAGTAAAGCCTGTCAGCCAGTGCCTGAGGGCCTTAGGAAATATATGCCCAATCCTGAGCCGGAACTGTCATATTAGTCCCGGTAGGAGTGTGGAGGTGAATGAGTCCTTTCTTAGAACCGAGAGAGATCTCCACAGGTGGGGACACGACCAGGAAACCCAACTCAGCTCATCTTCCTCTGGGGATCAGGAAGGTAAGCGTGGCCCAAGGGTGTTGGGGGTGCACAGGCCAATCAGATGTCTCCATGCACGGACCAGGTAATCCCTGGCCAGGGGCCATGAGAGACAGCAGAAGCTTCTAGACTCCAGCTGTGACATTTAACCTCGCACAGCCCCCTGCCAATACCTTCCCAGCCCTCCCCAACTCTCCCCATCCTCCCTTACCTTCCCCAGTCCTCCCTTACCCTCCCCAGTCCTCCACCTGCCCTCCCCAACCCCCCCCCCCACCTCTCCCCAGCCCTCCCCAAACTTTCCCAATCCTCCCCTGCCCTCCCTGACTCTCCTCAGCCCTCCCTGATCCAGCTCAGCCCTCCCCAGTCCTCCCCCAGCCTCCCCTGACTCTTCCCCAACCCTCCCAGGGCCTCCCAGGGATGACTGTTGCACCTTTGTTTCTGCCTCCCGTCACGATGACATGAGCACCGCCGGGGGACAACAGTGCTCTGATCTGTTCCAAAGCTGCAATGCCTCTTCCGAGAAGACCCCCCACACACACACACACTTCCTCAACTGAGCTCCTGACAAGTTTCACAAGGATGTCTGGGCTGGGCGGGGGTGGGGTTGGGGGAGGTCAGACTTGGCAGGGTGTTGTTGATCGATCGCAGCGGTGTAATCCAGAACGAAGCACTGGCCATATAGTGTCAGTTTACCAAGCTGATTTCTTGGTCTAATTACCTGACGCATGCCGTCCTGGGTTGGATCTCGTCAGTGAGCCGGCTGAGTCAGGGTTGACATGGAGAAGGTTTGTCGTTGGTTGTTTTTGTCCCAACACACTCCGGGTGTTCAGCACTGGCGTTGAGTAACCGTCCAATTGTGACATGCTCTCAGCAAACACGCAGCACAGGCACACCCGTACACTCTAAGCATTGCACCGGGACTAAACATTTACACATATTCATTTGGCAGACGTTTTGATCCAACGACGCATTTCGAAAAACACAGGTGAAAATCACGGATCAGAAGTGTATCGTCGTAAGAGTATATCAATGATCAGAGTCAAGGAACTGTCTGTATGTACCAGGCTCAGTGACCAATAACCATGTGGTGCTATTGCACAATCCTTGGTAAATGCAATGTGTTCCTTGACTCTAAATACTGATACTGTGCACTTCTGATCCTTGATTTTTTGCTGTACTTTCTGAATGTACTATTTTGTATGTCACTTTGGATACAAGTGTCAACTAAATGAATACAATTTCACATTTCAAAACCAGCCATTCACTTCTTCTCATTCCCTGTAAGATCTAAAGGAGTTGACTAGTTCTCAAGATGCTTTTGTAGAATCTTTGCTGTGGTGTGCAGTGGACTGCACACAGACACAGAAAGGTGCAGTGTGTTCTAATGGAGGGCTGCATACTTCCCACGGGGAAAGTCAGGTTTGCTTTTTCTCAACATATTTACAAAGGGTGTCTTTATTCCTGAATTGGACACAAACTCAAATTCAAAGCCAAGTCATTGCAGGGGTCATGTGCAGGGGTCAGAAGGTCAGGGAGTAGAGCCAGAGGTCTGAGTGATCCAGAGCCAGTTCTGCCCTCGTCCTCCCTCCATGTTTTCCTCCGACTTGGCTGTGTAATATTACTGTTGTCACCACTGAGAGAGAGAGTTGCATAAAATCCCAGCACGTTGTTACCCTCTTGGAGGCCCTCTCAAAACCTCTCTCTCCTTCTCCCTCTCTCTTTTCTCTATATCTCACTCCCTCTCCACCTCAGTCGTTCTCTCTACCTCTTTCTCTCCCACTCTCTCTCCCTCCCGCATTGAGCAGAAGGTCTCTGTTGTGCGTAGGAGTCGAGACTGAGCCCGCGGTTAAGTGCTGAGTCGGACTATGCTGTACGGAACATCTGCCAGTAGCCCAGTTGTACCAGAGCCCAGCTGTCACCATTACTTCATCCGCATTGGCCGGCAGCGCGAGGAGAGCTGAGCAAGGCAAACAACGAAGTAGCGAGCCGCTCAACCCCTGCGCCCTTTTGATCGATTCGCAACCGTCCGGGCCGAAGTGGACGTTGGCCAAACGTTTTGGACAAATTACACTCTACATGAAAGATGGTACACATACATTTGGTACGGTGAGATGACGTGTTTTTTGTATTTTGTTTTTAGGTGACAGGATGTTTTGTATGTGGTTTTGATTTGTGTTTTTTGACTTGGGGACATATCTGCCTTGCAGAAAAGATGTATCGACCCGTGTCAGAAAAGACTGCACTTTGAATCCAGTCGACAGATATTCAAATATTTACAAGTGTACTGCAATTATGTAATTTGGACAACTCGTAATCAAAACATTTAAATAGGCAAAATTTAGGCCTAATACTAATTTCTGATATTATGCACACATGGCTTGCATCAGTAAATTGACGTGCTGGTAATTCATAGGATGACAGTTTTCTGCGGTCTTAAAAACATATTTGATTTGTATAGCGCTTTTTAGCAATGTCACAGAAATCTTTACAGATGACAATCAACTGTTTCCTACAACCAATCTAAACTGTTTCACTATTCATCGATGGAGACAGAATAGGCTATTTGCCAACGGAAATAGCCTTTTTGAGTTTGGTTGAGTTGCGAGTCAGATGAGAAAATTAGGCTATTATTCAAATAACTGGCCTTTTCACTAGTTGTATGAATATTCCTCCTGTAGTGTTGTCATGGACCAAGTGCATTTGAAAGAAATGTAAGTGAGTTCAATTTGCATTGCTGTTGGCGTGGTTTGGTCTATTAGTAGTATCTGCTCTTGGACCAGCAGTATTAGATCAAAAAGGCTCTCACAGCACGACAATGTGCTCTTGGCCACCTGAGTGAGAGGAGAAACTTGATCTGAGCTGAGCTGACTGTCCTTGACTTGACTTGACTGACCTTGGCCGGGTTTCCCAGATTCGTTAAGAAGCTCTTAACGCTAAGAGCTTCTTAGGAGCGTTCTAAGAACGCTCTAGAACGCTCTTAGAACACTCCTAAGAAGCTCTTAGCGTTAAGAGCTTCTTAACGAATCTGGGAAACCCGGCCCTTGACTGCTCAACTTATTGAGCAGAGACTTGATCTGAGATGACTCGACTTGAGCAGAGGTGAACTCACTTGAGTTCAAAGTAAATTGTACTTAATCAAATCAAATCAAATGGAACCACATTGAGGACAGCGAGTTGAGCCGGCTGCAGTGCGAGTGTCACGTTCCTGTCATGTTCCTGTCCTTCTCAGGTCGTGGTTGCCATGGTGCTCCTGCAGTGTCCCAGAGGACGATGGGCGTACGTCTTCCAGGCCAGCCGGCCCGGGGAAGGAGGAGAATCACCCCCAAAACGTAACCCCCCACCCCTCCACCCTCCCACCCTTTTCACCCTCCCTTCCCCTGCTACCCACCCCCACCTCTCCCTCATCCCCTCATCACGCTTAACTCAACCCATCCTCACCATCTCCTCACCACTTCCCCCCCATTTCTTTCTCATCCCCCCATCACTGTAATTGCACCCCCTCCACATCCTCACCTCCTCAACTACCCCCCCACCTCTGCCTCATCCCCCTATCACCCATATTGTACCCCTTCCTCACCCTCTCCTCCCTCACTACGCCCCCCCCCCCCCACCTCCCTTAACTTCACTGGTGAACTACTGCAATAGTTCCCATTTGACCCATCTCACCTTAAGTCTCCCTTTGTGATGACTTTGCGACGCTTCTCGAGGCTCGCCTCTGCGACAATTTCACGGCGGGATTTGGACATTGGACCGTGTATTTCAGAATGTAGTGGTTTTAATAAATTGTCAAATGTAATAATGTCATTGTTCATTCATGTTTATGACAAAATAGAAATAAAAAAATTCTGAGCTTGTTCGCTTGTTCGTTGACTAGCTAGTTCGCTAGCTGATGGTGTTTTTGTTGTGGTTGTTCTGGTCCCAGTTCCCATCTCAGACTTCCCGTGGGTGAGTTCGGCGGGCTCCTGTAAGGGGCGGTGCTTCGAGCTGGACGAAGCTGAGCCTCCCGGATGCAGATGTGACAACTTGTGCAAGACGTACTGCAGCTGCTGCACCGACTTCGATGAGCACTGCCTGAAAACAGGTCAAGGGAAACTAAATCTAAATCTGCTGGAGTGTTCAGAGACCAACAGCATGGCACCCATCATGTTCACGGTTTCCTTCTCATGAGGGTTCTCCAACTTGTATGGGGGGTTCACTAACTCTTAGGGGTGTCCTAGGACCCCCCCTCCCATATTTCCCTAAATTTAAACACGGTTTTTACCCTTGTGTGTGCGTGTGTCGGTCTAGCGGGGGGGTTTGAGTGCAGCGAGAGCCGCTGTGGGGAGACCAGGAACGATGACCACGCTTGCCACTGCTCCGAGGACTGCCTGGAGAGAGGAGACTGCTGCTCCAACTACAAGTCTCTCTGCCAAGGTAGCGGATGGTGTACTGGGGTTGTTGATGTTGGTGGTGCTGGGGCGGTTGGTGTTGCTGTTGATGAAAGTGTGGTCATCAACTGTCAGATTCTGTTTGTTTTTTTAAAACCATCTTGCTCTTTAGGAGAAGCTACATGGCTGGCTGGAGACTGTGTGGAAATCACAAGCCCAAAATGCCCTGCAGGGTGAGTCTGGAACACACACACACATATATATATATAGCCTATATACACATATCTTGTCCCTTACTGCAATGCATACTGCTATGCTGGTTGTATTACACTAAGCATATTATTGGGTTTCATTTAGTTAGAATTAGCTGGACAGACACATGGTAAGGTTTGTATTTCTGCACCTGAGTTTTTCCTCGTCTGTCTCTCTCTTGTGGTATGTGTGGTGCGTGGCGTGTGTTGAACGCGCGCGTGTGTTGAACGCGCGCGTGTGGTGGTCATCTGCCTCCAGGTTCATCCGGCCCCCTCTCATCATGCTGTCATTGGACGGTTTCAGGGCGTCCTACATGAAGAAGGGGAAAACAGTCATTCCCAACATGGAGAAGCTCAGTACGATATGCTCACACACACACACACAAACACACTCAAGTACAAACACAAACACATGTATACTTGCACACACACACACACACACACAGACACACACACACGGTTGACATGTCTGACCTGACCTTTTCTCACAGGAACATGTGGTACCCACGCCCCCTACATACGACCTGTGTACCCGTCTAAAACCTTCCCAAACCTTTACACCCTAGCCACAGTAAGTACCCTAAACTAAAGGCTTATTGCATTTGACATGTTCTTCATTAAGCAGATTAACAGATGCTTTTATCCAAAGAGACATACTAATTCATATGGAAAGTACAGTAGAAAGTCAAGGATCTGATTTTGTTGGTTAGTCAAGGAACAGCACAAGATCCAGGTATAGTGCAATTACATTTACATTTAGTCATTTAGCAGACGCTCTTATCCAGAGCGACTTACAGTAAGTACAGGGACATCTCCCCGAGGCAAGTAGGGTGAAGTGCCTTGCCCAAGGACACAACGTCAGTTAGCATGACCGGGAATCGAGCTGGCAACCTTCGGATTACTAGCCCGATTCCCTCACCACTCAGCCACCTGACTCCAATTACTCACTATCCAGTAAAGGGAACACCTACAATGTACATTATTAGATGGAAATGTGTCTATTTATAAAAGGGATTCTTTTTTCAGTTCCATCTCTAAGTTGAATTAAACATTATTACATTAGGTTATATTTAAACTGTAATAACATTGGAATTACCATATAATAGACTATATGTCAGTGTCCACCTGTGAGCTGATCTGTCACACTTTACATCAGGGTCTATATCCAGAGTCCCACGGCATTGTGGGTAACACCATGCATGACCCGGTCTTTGACGCCAACTTCAACCTGAGGGGCAGAGAGAAACTGAACCATCGTTGGTGGGGGGGCCAGCCTGTAAGTATAGCTTTAAATATCTAGAACTATCTGTAACAATACTGTCTATAAAGATACAAGCTACAGTCACAATACTATCAATTTATTAGCAATTTATAGCACCTAGCTCTAAATACTTGTGATAAACTATTTATCACAATACTATCTATGGTAATAATACTATACAACTATTCAACAGTATGATTTTAATGACATTAGTCATTAATCTGTCTTAGTTGACTCCTTAGTGAATGTTCTAATGGTTTTGTTGTACTAGTTGGGATAATTCAAGCACACTCCCTAGTATTTAGCATATTTGCAAATATGAATTGACTCATGTCTGCTGTCATGTACTACTACTACGGTGTATCAGAGAGGAAGAAAATACTACTAGGATTTTTTTGGGGAAGGTATTTTGTTGAATTCTTTTTTTTGACATTTTCTCCAGATTTGGATCACCGCAGAGAAACAAGGAGTGAAAGCTGGCACCTTCTTCTGGCCGTGGTGAGTTACACAATTACTTTTCTCTTTTAATCCTGCATCTAGAAACCAAACATGGTTCTGGTTGGTTGGATGGTTGAAAGACTTTGGAGATCAACTTTTAGGCCAGATATTGGATTAACAAGTAAAAAGTAGATACACAGTATACTGTAAGTACGTCTCAATCAAACAAGGGGTTAGTGAAAATCTGGAAGAATTTGTGACTGCATATCTGGTGAGCTAACAAACACGAGGGACGAAGGGGGGGGGGGGGGGGTCAGGTTCTCAGTCACATCCTGACGAACAACAACAATACCCCCCAGTCACTAACCAGCAGACACAGACGCCATTCACCCCTGCTAGCACGCCAGCCTGGCTGTGCCTACGCTAATTATCATAATTACATAGACGATATTCATGCCTCTTTTCACGCCTTTAGAACCCCACTGCCTGGCTGTGTTAGCAAGCTATGCTAATTTGCATAAGAACATTGATGACATTCTCCCCTTTTTGCATGCTTGTCAAAACCTCAACCTGGCAGTGCTTATGAGCTCAATCAATTAGCTTTCATGAAATAATCCCTTCCTTGCATGTTACCCAAAACTTCAGCATGGCTCAGCTAACAAGCTTTACCAACTCGCATGAAAGGATAAGAGGAAGCTGGCCTATTAGAAGTGCCTTGTTGGTTTGTGGCACTTTTGACCCTAGACATTTCATCTCACATTCATCGCACAATAAGGAAACAAAGGGGGGTACATTAAAATATGCATCGTCCAGCAGTGAAAGATCAAGTCAAATAATCTTTTGATTATCATTTGTAGTTTTCTTAAGGTCAATATCATGGTTTTGAGAAAGTTCCAGTTGTCCAATAGGGTGCTGACATGTCTTTGTTTGTATGTGTGTTACCCCCCAGGGTGATCCCCCTGGAGAGGAGAATACTGACCATATTGAGGTGGCTTAGTCTCCCTGACGACGAGAGGTAGGGCCATGGTACATTTAATGTTGTGTATAATACATTCTACTTATAGAGTGGCTTCAGAAAGTATTTTGATCCCTTCACTTTTAGCACAGTTATTGTGTTGAGCTATTTTGCCCATTAACCTACACTCAATCACCCACCATGACTAACCCTTAACATGTTTGTTTTTTATTCAGAAACGTACATCTCAGATTTTCTATAAGTGTTCAGATTCTTTGCTGTGGTACTCCAAATTGTGCTCAGGTGCATCCTATTAGCTTAACTTACCTTTGAGATGTGTCTAGAACTTGATCAGAGTCCACCTGTGGCAAATTGAATTGATTGGACAATGTTTACAAAAGCACACACCTGTAGGTCCCACAATTTAGACTGCTTGTCAGGACAAGAACAAATCCATGAAGTCCAAGGAACTCTCTAGACCTCCACAATAGAATTGTGGTGAGGCAACGATCAGGGCGACTGTTCCCCTTTCAGCAAGATGATGACCCGAATCATACAGCCAAGACAACGCTGGAGTGGCCGCAAGACAAGTCTCTGTCTGTCCCTGAGTGGCCCTGCCAAAGCCCAGACTCAAACCCAGCAGAACATCTGTGGAGAGACATGAAGATGGCCATTCACAGCTTCCCATGTGATCTGATGGACCTTGGGAATCTGATCTGCCAGGAAGAAGAGGATGATCTGTCCAGATGTGCAAAGCTTGTAGAGACAAGAGCCACAGCTCTTACTGCTGCCAAAAGGGCTTCTACAAAGTACTGATGCAAGGGTCTGAATACTTAAATTTGAGATATCAGTTTGAGGTTTTTAATACATTTGCAGGAAAAAAAAACATGTCACTTTGTCATTATTACACAATTATACTACTTGAGTGTAGTGTTTATTAAATCTTCAATACAATAAAATGTGCTGAAAGTGAAAAGGTCTGAATACTTTCAGAAGCCATTGTATATCCTAATGTGTGTACAGTATACTACCTCATCTGCCTACATCTGCATCAGTGATGCATACCATCGGCATTATTTTTATTCCAAAGTCAGTTGCGTCAGTGGAATAAGTTAATTATAGTTAATTACTTGCGTGTGTGTGTGTGTGTGTGCGTGCTATTTCCAGACCGTATGTCTATGCAGTCCACTCAGAGCAGCCAGACACGTTTGGACACAGGCTGGGTCCTTTAAGCAGCGAGGTGAGCATCTCTCTGATTGGGTGGAAAGAGCTTCACGGTGTTTACATACTGACCACACGTGATTGGCTGTTGTCGTTGTGCAGCTGGACAACCCCTTGAGGGAGATAGACAACATCATTGGGCAGCTGATGAACGGCCTGAAACAGATGGATCTTCATCGCTGCGTCAACATCATCATCGTGGGAGACCACGGTAGGTCAAACACAGGGATCGCACAGGGACCATAACAACTTGATGATGTCATCAACATGAGACATACACACACGCCTGCCGTGCCCCCCCTGTGTAGCTGTCCTTGGGGTTTGTTTAGCCTAGTGTTAGTGTTTAGTTCAAAACACTTCACCGGAAGCACTTGATGACATCATCAAGATGAGACGCACCTTTGATGCCCCTCTGTGTGCCCCCCTGAACCAGGTATGGAGGAGGCCCACTGTGACAAGATGGAGTTCCTGAGCTCCTACCCTCTCAACATAGACGAAATCCAGCTGATCCCAGGGTCTCTGGGCAGAGTCAGGCCCCGCGACCCCAAGTCTACTACCTGTAAGTGTGTGGTTGGGTATGTGTTTGTGAGTGTGTGTGTGTGTGTATGTGTGGTTGGATGTTTGGGTGTATCTGTAGGTTAGTCTAGTCTGCTTTGTATCAACGACAGGAGAATTAAATGAAAAAGAAAGAGAAATTAAAGTGATCTCCAGAGCTAAACTTTTGTTTCACAATTTTAATTTTCAGATGACCCCAAAGTAGTAGTTGCCAATCTCACAGTAAGTACACAAATAAGAAAAGAAAAAAATAATTTCCCACAAAGAAAATATATCTGTACGACCCTTGACCTTGTGTGTTGTAGTGTAAGATGCCGAGTCAGCACTTCAAGCCGTACCTGAAGCAGCACCTTCCTAAGAGGCTTCACTACGCCAACAACCGCAGGATAGAGGACGTCCACCTGCTCATGGAGAGGAAGTGGCACATCGCCAGGTAGACTCAACAATAACAACATTACAAAGGAACGTCAACTTATTTTGACTGCCTGTCACATCACGTAACTTCTTTTTGCCTTGCAGGAAAATGCCAGAAAACCGAAAGCCCCCAGGGAGATGTGGTTTCTTTGGCGATCACGGTTTTGACAACAAGATCACCAGCATGAAGGTAAACCTGCTGAATCCCTGTTGGTCCTCGTCATGGTCTCTCTTCATCAGCTCACTGGTTCTGTTCTGCTCTCGCTCCTGCATGTCCTCATACCAGGATCTGTTTATTTTGTACTCTCAAAACAATAGACTATCTTTTTGGGCCATGGGCCAACCTTTAAGTTCCGGAAGCAAGTGCCTGCGTTTGAAAACATCGAGTTGTACAACGTCATGTGTGGTAAGCAGACCTGGATCAGTCCCTTTCAGGCACCTGCATTCCAAACGTGCTCCATTCCAACACGATTCTCCGGAGATGTTCTGAATCGACTTCGCACGTCTCTGTGTACCCTGCTTTCCCCTCAGATCTCCTGGGGTTAAGCCCTGCCCCTAACAACGGAACCCATGGCAGTCTGAATGACATGTTGAGGTCCCCTCCTTACACCCCCGCCATGCCTGAGGAGGTCTCCACCCCATTACCCCTCCTCGCCGACCCAGCCTCCCCGGCCACCTACACCCTAGGATGCAGCTGTGATGACGAGGTCAGTGGAGGGGTCACGCGGGGGATAGAAAACAGTTTAAGCTGATGTTTAAGCGGGTCTCATCAGACAAAACCTGCTCACGCAACCGAGGGGTTTCATCACAGCCCTATCCCAGAACATTCTAGACTGATAGTACATTTACATTTATTCATTTAGCAGACGCTCTTATCCAGAGCGACTTACAGTAAGTACAGGGACATTCCCCCGAGGCAAGTAGGGTGAAGTGCCTTGCCCAAGGACACAACGTCAGTTGGCAGTTGACCAGGAATCGAACTGGCAACCTTCGGATTACTAGCCCGATTCCCTCACCGCTCAGCCACCTGACTCACTAGTACATGCACTGTAAATATATATGCTGTGTATAAACAGTAGGTGTTTTATACTGTATACTGTTTTATACTAGGTATGGTAGACTTGTTGGTTTAGTTGCACCTTTGTGGTATTTCAGAACCAGGTGGAGGAGAGCAGTCAGCCGTTCAGCCCAGACCCAGATGGTGTCTACTCCTACAGTACGTTCCTCTACTCCTGAACCGCTCAATTCCGGACGTTTGGGCTTGAATCACAGTGCTGAATGAATGGATGAGTTGAAATTCTTTAAGTAATGAGTAAGTAATGAGTAGATGAAGGAATGAACGGCTGGACAAACAAACCAATACAGGTAGAAATGCAGACCGCTCCTTGTCTTTGACCACCAAAATACAGTTAGAACTTCAGGTTCTTGATTATCTACTGTACTGTGTGTTCTGAATCCTCTATCTACTGCACTTAAGGCACTATTAGTATGTCAAGTATGTAGTATTTGGCATCCGCTAAATTAGTCCAATGTAGCAGATGTATAACTGTCCTCTGTTGCAGACACCACCCACCTGCCCTACGGCCGTCCTGCCGTGCTGTTTGAGAGCCGCTATAGTCTGCTGCACCACGTAGACTTCATCAGCGCCTACAGCCTGGAGCTGGCCATGCCGCTCTGGACCTCCTTCACCCTGCCCCGACAGGTACCACATCCCTCTCCTGGATCACCTCCTACCTCCTTCACCCTGCCCAGACCGGTACAGTACCGCATCCCCCTCCTATATCCCCTCCTACCTCCTTCACCCTGCCCAGACCGGTACAGTACCGCATCCCCCTCCTATATCACCTCCTACCTCCTTCACCCTGCCCTGGCTGGTACAGTACCGCATCCCCCTCCTATATCACCTCCTACCTCCTTCACCCTGCCCTGGCTGGTACAGTACCGCATCCCCCTCCTATATCACCTCCAATATCAGGTCACTCATATTATTCATCCTATATTACTTCCAGACAAACAGGTACCACATCCCCCTACTATATCCAGATCTATGCTCAGGACTAGGACCACATACTCACCCTATATCACTACAAGACACACTACTCCTCACCTGAGGAGCAGATACCACTCCTTCACCTTGCCCCTGATACGTACCATATCCGCGTCCTACATCCTTTACTTTGTCCAGGCAGGTACCATATTTACCTTCTACATCCTTACCAAGCAGACAGGTACCCTACCCTGAAATATATCCTTCAGATAGACAGGATACCCATATCCCTACAGGTGAAAGTTTATGTGCGGTGTGTGTGTGTGCCGTCAGCATGTCTGTTAGGAGAGCTCCAGCAGTGTTACTCAGAGACACTGGCGTCTAGTTATCCCTGCAGAACCATGTGACCTCACTGCTGACGTTTTACGGCTCTGTACAGCACACAGCGTCGCATACAGCTGCAACGACAGCTGAAGCGTCCGCATTCGCCCTGTTTTCCAACGGCGCCTCCGGGGGGCCCCCACGTCACAGGTAACACGTATGGCACAGGCCTGTGTATGCGTATGAATAGGAGTTCTCTCTCCCAGGAGGGCGTGACCTCCGTGGCGGAGGCCGGGAGCGGGTGTGTGAGGGCGGACACGCGGGTGCCTCAGGAGCACAGCCTGGCCTGCAGCAGCTCGTCCAGCCTGGACACGGGGCTCACCCAGGGCTTCCTCTACCCCCCAGGTGCGTCACCGTCATGTCCTGTTCTAAAGCGTTTAAGCAGCCTTCATTAACGCTGCTCATGAATCCATAAGGTATTCCTGGCTTCAGTAGGGTTTATGAAGTTGAGCTATTGAAGGCGTAACTTCGATAAAAAGTTATGAAAGACATGGAAGGATTAAGAAATGTGCATAGGACACATTGAAGGAGTAATGACATGTCCTAATAGTTCCCATGTTTTACAAGACAGTGAGAACAGCTTTTTGTCCTCTACAAATTCATGCTCATCTCTCATCAACCTTCCGGGGCAATCACAGGGCTTTTCAGACGTCACAACACACCTCCCATGTCTAGTAGGGGGAAAAGGCAACAGTCAAACTGCGAAAAGCCTTGAATTATCTCACTGTGACAGAACATCAGCTGCTGTTTATCTGGAAGGATGAATGCCTGACTTTTGTTATTTGTCGACAGAGCTGGCCACATCTCCAGAATCCAGATATGACGCCTCGCTCATCACCAACACAGTCCCCATGTACCCTGCCTTTAAGAGTGAGTCCTGTTTTGGCTCACCAACACTGTCTCCAGCTGTGTACAAGGCCCTTTAAAAGCAGGTTATCTCACTCATTTCTAAGCATGTTGCCTTTAAAAGTGAGGCCTCTATTCAACTGTCAGGGGGTCTGCAGGGTATCTTTATTGGTCCTTTACTGTTGGTGGCTTGTCTCTCTGATACTGGGACATACACACACACACAGACTCATATACACACACACACACACACACACAAGGACTCCTACATGCACAGAGACTCTAATGCACAGACACACACACACACACACACACACACACACACACACACTCATAGACCCCCCCCCCCACCCCACACACACTCACACACAAACAGACTCTTATACACAGACACACACACGTGTGTGAGCTCTGAGAGGCTTGTGTGGTGACCTCAGGTCTGAGAGGAGACAGGCTGACACCATTGTCCTTCTGGGACGACACAGACGCCCAGCTTATCAGGGACGACACAGACACACACACACGTGCTTCCGTGCACACAAATACACACACACACAGTATACATGCACGCACGCACACCCACATAGACACTCACAACACACACACACTCACACAAAGCGAGCCTCAGTCTCAACCAGAGGAGCCAGTGTTTGTTCTTGTTTGTCGGATGCGACAGACAGTTCTGGGTAGTAGTCTGTAGTAGTGTGGGAGAAATATCTCCCCCCAACTCACCCCCTTGCCCTTATTCCCCCTTCTCCGTACCCACTCTCTCACCCTCACCCATTCTCACCCCCCATTCCTCACCCTCTCCCACTCTCACCCCCCTCCTCCTTCCCCTCCTCCTCACCCCTTCCTACTCACCCCGTCCCTCATCCTCTGCCACCCTCACCCCCTCCCCCTTCCTTCCCCTCCTCTCACCCCTCCTCCTCACCCCGTCCTCCTCCCTTCCTCCCTCACCCCTTCTCCTCCCCCGGTCTGCAGAGGTGTGGAGCTACTTGCAGGGGGTGCTGCTCAGGCGCTACGCTGACGAGACCAACGGCATCAACGTTGTCACCGGGCCCATCTTCGACCACAACTACGACGGCCTCCGCGACACCACCGCCAAGATCAAAGAGTAAGATTCAAAGGTTACGTCTAGGTGGATTTTTGATAGAACAGATGTATTTGACTTCAGATGTATTTAGTTTCATTACTGATTGCTGTTGCAATGTGGATTTACATTTACATTTATTCATTTAGCAGACGCTTTTATCCAAAGCGACTTCCAAGAGAGAGCTTTACAAAGTGCATAGGTCACTGATAACAACAAGATAGCCCCAAAAACATTGCGGGTAGCCAAAACATGAAGCACACATTGTGAACAACCAAAGTAAGTGCCCAAAGGGAAGAACCATAAGAGCATGTAGTTAAACAAGTTACAATTAAACAACATGCATCGCTATAAGTGCAAGTGTACCTGTGGAAAAGCAAGCAACAGTAAAAAATATTTCAACAATTTAAATCAGTTACCACTAACCAACAAGAGCAGCAAGGCTCTCAGCAAGAGTCATTGTGATCCTTGAGGAAACTAACATGGGGTCCAGCAAACCATTCCTAAGTACCGTTGTACTCCCCGATTTGCCTTCTCCTGTTCTGGTATCTGTTTGCTCAGGGCTGACCAGGTCATCTTCCTCTACCCATATTTGTACCTGTGTGTGTGTGTATCTGCGTGTGTATGTGTGTCTACTTGCCTGAGTGTGTGTGAGTGCAAAGAGAGATAAAGAGCAAAGGGAAAGAGGACGCAAAAGTGAAGTGAGAGAGAGAGGACTCGGAAATCGGTTGAGTGTACTATAGCCTTGACTGTGTAACTGTATGTTTACAACCCACCCACACAAACACACACACCTACACCACCACTCACCACCCCGCATCCCCCTTCTCTACCCGCTCCCTTCCCTCGGCCTCCTCCTCCCTTCTCCCTCTCCCCTCCCTCCCTCCCTTCCTCCTCCTCACTCCCTCCCTTCTCCCTCTCCCCTTGCTCCCTTCCTCCTCCTCACTCCCTCCCTTCTCCGTCTCCCCTCCCTTCCTCCTCCTCACTCCCTCCCTTCTCCCTCTCCCCTCCCTCCCTTCCCCCTCTCCCCTCCCTCCCTTCCCCCTCTCCCCTCCCTCCCTTCTCCCTCTCCCCTCCCTCCCTTCCTCCTCCTCACTCCCTCCCTTCCTCCTCTCCCCTCCCTCCCTTCCCCCTCTCCCCTCCCTCCCTTCCTCCTCCTCACTCCCTCCCTTCCTCCTCTCCCCTCCCTCCCTTCCCCCTCTCCCCTCCCTCCCTTCTCCCTCTCCCCTCCCTCCCTTCCTCCTCCTCACTCCCTCCCTCCAGGTCTGCAGGGGCCTCGGTGCCGGTTCCGACCCACTACTTCATGGTGGTGACGGGCTGCCAGGAGCTCAACCAGACGGCGGACGAGTGCGAGGGCCCTCTCAGCGCCTTCTCCTTCCTGCTGCCCCACCGGCCCGACAACTCTGAGAGCTGCAACGTGAGGGACACGCACACCCACATCACCGACACGTACGCGTCAACACATACGCCTTCTCATATACACACACACACATACGTATGCACACCCACACGAGTCAACGTACAGAAAATGTACGAAAAAAACGCTAACACCAATACAGGCAAACTCAAATATAAGCACACACACACACACGTATGTGTGAACACAGACACATTCTACATGTGGTGAACACGCGGGCGTACACACTCCTCGTGCGCCCCCACCCACCTACACTTCGCAAGACAGAAGGAGATTGAGGCGGTTGTAATTAGCTGCAGTATCAGCGGTTGTCAACATGGGGGAGCTGTCAGGCTGAGTGTGAGGATCTGTTTGTTCCCCTCTGCGAGTCAGACACTTTCCAGCCCCGTTCCCTGGTACCACCCTAATGAACCACATGTGCTTCTAGTGGCTAACCAGTTGAAATACTCCAGGTAGTCTCCCTGCCTGTCTCTCTGTCTGTCTGTCTCTCAGCCTGCCTGCCTGCCTGTCTGCCTGCCTGCCTGCCTCTCTGCCTCTCTGCCTGTCTGTATAGACCATTATGTGTAATAACTATAACTGTTATCTGACCATGACCGTTTACAACAGACCGGTAACAACCCATGTTTACAGTCACGACCCCCTGCCCCCACCACCTCATCAACCAGCTGACTCATGTTACTGTCACCCCCCCGCTGGACCCACTGCCCGCCATCAAACTCCATTTCGCTCATCTGCAAGCATTTACAGTTTCAACACTCCACAGAGCTATACACCCTGTAACATTGAGGTGTTACGAATAGGGACAATGGAAACATTACTTAATAAGGACTGTGTTTCACATGGGCTCAGGACCATTTACACTTCATGCAGGTGTTGATCTGTTCTCACTACAGTTGCTAGCCTTTTTTTTTAAGTCAAAACTTGACTCTCTTGTCAAATAATATATAATGACCTCCATGGTTGCTTAGACGAACTTGTGAAACAAAGAGATTTATGAAGACAATCAAGGCCTTTGTTTAACATACACCATAAAGGAATTTTCTCAAATGTCATGTTATTTACAAAGCAGCATAGAGTTTCTGTGGTATGACACATTTCCGCAGAGCTAAATATCAACATTACAGAACTGGCATGAATGTGTTGATGCATATACTGTTTGTTCACCATGTCCTGTGTTTGTTTGTGTGTGTGCGTGTATTTGTGTCTTCGTCTGCCCGTGTGTGTGTCTTTGTCTGTGTGTGTGTGTGTGTGTGTGTCTCTGTGTGGTGTGTGTGTGTCTCCTTATTTCACTTCATGTGTTTGTGTGTGCCTCTGTGTGTATATCTATCTATCTATGTGTGTGTATATGTGTGTCTCTGTGTCTGTGTGTCTGTGTGTGTGTGTGTCTCCGTGTGGGTGTGTTCCCCAGAGCGCTGAGGAGGAGTCCCAGTGGGTGGAGGAGCTGCTTCACCTCCACACGGCCCGCGTCCGGGACGTGGAGATCCTGACAGGCCTGGACCTCTACAGGGTCACCAACCTCACCCTGCCCCACACCCTCTCCCTCAAGACATACCTGCGCACCTTCGAGGCGGACGACTAACACGTGCGCGCTCCTGTTTCACCCTCCTGTCCCACGGTGCCTTTCTTCCTGTTTGTAGCTGGCTCGATATGGTTCTCCATCTCTGTTCATCCCTCTCCCTCTCTGCCTCTCCCTCTCTGCCTCTCTCTCTCTGCCTCTGTCTCTCTGCCTCTGTCTCTCTGCCTCGAACTCGGTGCCTGTCTCTCTCTGCCTCTCTCTCTCTGCCTCTCTCTCTCTGCCTCTCTCTCTCTGCTTCTCTCTCTCTCTGCCTCTCCCTCTCTGCCTCTCTTTCTGCCTCGAACTCGGTGCCTGTCTCTCTCTGCCTTTCTCTCTCTGCCTCTCTCTCTCTCTGCCTCTCTCTCTCTGCCTCTCCCTCTCTGCCTCTCTCTCTGCCTCGATCTCGGTGCCTGTCTCTCTGCCCTTTTCTCTCCATCCCCCCATCCTTCCCTAGTACATCTCTGATCCTTAGGTGTATATTTTTATACAATTTGTCATATTTATTATGTAGCAGTTAATAGAGCCACATTCATTACTATATTAATCCATTGTAACAGAGGTATTGTGTGGGGGAGTGAGCTTTACGTAGGCCTGTGTGTGTGTGTGCGCGCGTGTGCGCGCGTGTGTGTGTGTGCGTGCGTGTATGTGTGTGTGTGTTGCTGTGTGTAGTTCCTGGGAAGCTGAAAGCGTAATGGAGTTGAAAGGTTTTCTGTTTAGGTTCAATAAGTGTTTTGTTTTAGGTTCCATATACCATATTTCCTTAGAAATCAGATGAGACCATGTCTCTCAGTCCTGCCCAGCTGTATGCAAAGGAGCTTTTAATATACTACACTGCATGGATTCATTTAGCAGATGCTTTCATCAAAGCGATGTATGGACGGTGCATATAGGAAGTGCAGCAGATAATCAAGGACTAGAAGTGCACAGGTCGAACAGTATTCCAGTGGTTCGTGTCCCAGCTGTCTGTCTCTCTCCAGTGAACGTAGACTAATGGTCTCTCACGGTTTCTGAGGGACATTACTTAACTCTCATCCTTCTAACACCTCAGCCTTCGTTCGTCACGGTTCGCAATTGGTTTGCAATTGAAAATGTTCTGTTCCATTCTTCTAAGTTGCTCATTAAAAATGTGGCCAAAGTTCTCATCCGAATAAATTCTTAGAGTGTTGTATTCAGTGTGGTTATTTCACATCCTGACAGTGACATGCATTTGAGGGTATGATGGGGTTAGGATTGGAGCAGAAATTAACCGTATTACTGTCTTGGACATGTGGACAACAGTTTACCAGGATCTTCAACCAAGACCGACTGTTCTCTAGAGGTGATGAAGAAAGTGTTTTGTCCGTCTCTTCATAAACGGAGTGACTAAGTTCAGTTGAGTTCTGGATTTTAATAAGTATTATCAATCTGCAGATTGGGAGAGAAAACCAGACCTCTGACAATAAATGACCACACAACACCAGGCTTAGGTCTCAATCATGTCTCTCCCAGCTCTGAAAGCCGGAGGACCATCTTTTATAGGGCACAGGAATGTAAACATAGATAGTGACAGTCAGGCAGTAATGACGTTACAACAGTCTCAGAGGAAGAGATTCACAGCTCCCAACACATGACCACTCAGACTAGAGAGATCATAGTTGGCGCTCTCCTTGTAGTCATGACCAAGGACGTTTACCAAGTACTTTCTCCTGATCACGAACATCTATTAACCCTGACACATAGACACCATCTACTCTTATTAATAGCAAGCTTACATGAGAACATACTAACTAGTATCCAATGACTAGTTATATTGATTAGTGAATAATGTAAGCACACCGGAAATCGCAATTTCTTCCACAGAGGTATAAAGGTCAGGTCCTTCCATTGATATATAACCACTCTTATCAAATCAGACATTATTACTTTGGTCAGGGTTACATTTCTTTACTTGTGTGATAAGGAGAATGGTGTGGGACCCAGGTGGGCCTTGAACCACCAACCAAGATCAGTGGTGGACAGTGGTAGGGTTGTGCTTTTCAGTCACAGGCAGGGATACCCATCACAAGGTTGCTGATCCAAACCACCTATGTTACAGTGTAACCTCTGTGAGCGAGGATACATACTAGTCCTCAAACACACTGGAACTACAATTTGCTACAAGTGCCCCCCCCCCGGGCACTAGGGTGCCAGATATGCTAGGACCGGTACTGGTTGTGTCACAGGTAAACGGTTTTCCACAACCACGCCTCTTCATATCCGTGATCTTGACAGGCCCATAAAGCAGTCAAAGAAACGTGTGGTCTGTCCCGCGGGTAATCAGTAACCCTGCCACTCTTTCAGGAGTTCCAGAGGTGGTTGTCCTTTGTCCGCCAGTTCACTGCGAGCAGAGCTGAGTCAGGTGTCAGGGGGAGACGTTATGAGAGCGTGTGAGGCTGCGCGCGCGCGTGTCTGAGAGCTTCTGCTTTGTTTGGAGCCGGGGGAGATCGCAGTCATCATGGGGATCAGCAAGGACTTGCTGAAGAGGAAGAAGGTTGTTGTGAGTATCACTCGGCTGTTCTAGCATGACAGGATGACTGGGGTCAGGGTAAGCTGGGATACATCACCTTTGACTGCACCTCAGGCAAGATGGTTCCCAGGAAACAGGGAAGGGTCGGATCTTGTTATGGGATAGGTGTATGAGGGTGTATGGTTTGACAGTAAGTCAATGATGTGTTATAAAACGTTGAGGCATTTTTCATTAAAACTCCTACCCTACTATTGTGTAGTGTACTAGTGTCTAGTGACCGGTATGATTGGATTAGCTGTGTCTGGTCACATGATACAACCGAGCATCCAGAAGGAAATTGACAAATCAAACTAAACAAAGAAATGTGTTATAAGTTACCAAAGAACCACTACAGACCTTGAGCATTTCTGCTGTGTACAGACATGTAGGTCAGCTGGGTTCTTATCAGTACTGTAACTCATACTGTGTCATTTTCAGTGATTCTACAGGCACACACATCCCTTCCTAACGAGTTCAACGGGGCAAACCTAGACCTAAGACTTTGTGAATGCTGTTTGTATATGCATGCGTGTGTTTTCAGATAGGTGCCCTGGCAGTGTCAGTCGTCACTATCATCCTCGGGCTTGGACTGGGCTTGGGGCTTCAACTTGAGAAATGTCGCAATACAGGTAATGATTTCATGCTCTTCTCATTGGTCCCAAAGGCTAGGTGAGAGAAACGCTGAAACCAGTTAGTGGACTAAGGAGCGTGAGACGGAGAGGTAGAGGAAGTGAAAAACGGGAGGGGAGGTAGAGGAAGTGAAAGAGGAGAAAAGAGAAGTAGAGAAACCAATTGATAAGAGCAGATGACAGGTGTGAGTAAGATAAAAAAAAAAGGACCATTCCTCCATCTCCCTGTCTTCCCCCCCTTTCTCCCTCCATCTCTCCTTGTCCTTTCCTCCCGTTTGCTTCCCCTTCATCCCCTTGTCCTCCCTCTATCTCCTCCTCCATCCCTATTTCTTTTCCTCTCTCCCCACTTCTCCTTCCCTCTTTCCTATCCACCTTCTTTCTCCCACTACCTTCCCTCTCTGTCCCCTCCCTCCCCCCCCTCCTCTCCCAGTGATCCCCAGTACGTCATGTAGGAGCAGGTGCTATGAGCCCTTTGACGAAGAGACGCCAGGCTGCCGATGTGACCAGCAGTGCATCACCAACGACAACTGTTGCTTTGACTTCCAGGACATCTGCCTCCAACCGAGTGAGTCATGAAACCTACTGTCCCCTCTACTGTCTAAGCCACAAATTCACTTAGAATTGGATTTGACTTGAAAATAATAAAATAAAATATGGAAATATGAAAAAGGAAATATGGAATTATGTTATGCTATGCTATAGTTTGTGGAAGTAAGGATCTGGAGGGCCGCCCTTTTTCAGCCAATTCTACGTTTTCAATGAGACCTTTAATTGTGTGTTTAATTAATGGAAAGCTGCAGTACCTGGAGTAGATAATCCTAGTAAGACAGGAAAGCATGAACAGCTTCTTGACCACAATCACAATGACAGAAAGAAACAACCACAGACAACCCCAAACCATCGAGAATCATTGGGACAAACTAAAAGAAAGAATTTTGGATCAATATATTGTTTATTGCATTGAGGAGCCACAGAGAATCATTTTCTTGAACATCTATGCATAATAAATGACGTTTTCATTTGAGTTCTAAGTCTTCCTCCCCATCTCTCTTTTCCCTCTCCTCCTCCCCCTCTCCCCTTCTCCTCCTCTACCCCTCTCCCCCTTCTCCCCCTCTCTCCCCTCCCCCTCTCCATCTTCAGTTCAGCAGTGGGAGTGCACCAAGCTGCGCTGTGGAGAGAAGAGACTGACAGAGAGCCGGTGCCACTGCTCCGAGGACTGTCTGGGTGCAGGGGACTGCTGTACCAACTACAAACATGTCTGCCAGGGTGAGGACTTGTGGTTTAGATGGATTGGAGCTGTTTCGTGATCTTGGAATTAAATAAATGTCACCTCCTTTCACTTCTGCATCCTAAAACATTTTCATGGTGACAGGGGTCCCCAAACCTTTTTCTGCGAGGGCCAGATACTTTTTCCTTTCTTTAATACGGGGCCGTTTGTAACAGAAAATTACATGGGCCGGAGTGACTACCAGTATTATTGTGGAGATTTTATTATGATTTCAAATGTATTTATTCTGCTAGATTAGTTTATTATTTGTTATGCACCGTACATCTGTACATATGAAGGGATATACAGGGAAAATGTGTCCAAACTTTTGACTGGTACTGTATAGCCTATTAAAAGAGCATTATTACTATCGTAATGATCGTTTTTCATATTCATTGCTATTGAAATCAAAACATTTACTTACTTATGCATATTAATCAGTGTGAACAGATTTTTGTATTTTTTATTTAAAAAAAAATTATAATAAAGAAAACGTCTCTGGCATTGTTCAGAGGGCCGGTCCAAATGTGTGGGCGGGGCCATATTCGGCCCGCGGGCCATAGTTTCTGACGTCAGATACAGAATGTTTCGAAAGTAATACTTTCCAGACACATCATTTACAAGACAGTCTTACAGTACAAGCTCCAGTGTAAATGTTTCCATGTACTAAAGAACCTCTTGTTGTCTGCATTTTCTCGGATGAATCCAGGAGAGACGGAGTGGGTGGCGGACGAGTGTGTGGATCTGATCGCTCCCAAGTGTCCCGCAGGGTACGGCCATCCCTGTCCAGCAACAGGGAAAGATTGAGCTCTCTTATTGATACAGAACAGCAGTTCTTGGTGCGTTTCCAGTCATTTACAGTATTTCCAGAGCTTCTCTGATTGATTCTTCTTATGCGGTTTGCTCAGCTTCAAACAGCAGCCTCTCCTGCTGGTCTCACTGGATGGCCTGAGAGCAGAGTACCTTCAGACGTGGCACTCCCTCATCCCGGTCCTGAACAAACTGAGTGAGTAGCTCGGTCTCTCCATCCCATCATCATCACCATCCTCATTGTCAACATCATCATCACCACCATCCTAACCACCATCATCATCATCATTCTCATCATCATCACCATCCTCATCACCACCATAACCGTTACAATCCCCATCATCATCATTATCACCATACCGTCACCATTACCATCACTGTAATAAGAATTGACTAGATCATCATCACCACCACATGTTGTGTAAGGGATCGTAGTTGAACAGTGATCCAACATCCTCCTCATTATCACCACCATCATCACTCCCACCGCCACCATCATCACCATCATCACCATCATCACCATCATCATCATCATCATTATCATAATCATCACCTCATCCTCATCATTACCATCATCATCATCACCATCACCACCACCATCATCACCATAACATCATAATCATCATCATCACCATCACCACCACCACCACCATCATCACCATAACATCATAATCATCATCACCACCACCATCATCACCATAACATCATAATCATCATCATCACCATCATCACCATAACATCATAATCATCACCATCACCACCACCATCATCATCACCATCACCACCATCATCATCATCATTACCACCACCACCACATCTTATCACCTATATATGAGTTAATGGTTCTCCACATCCTTCTCTCCAGAAACCTGTGGCACTTCAACCCCCTTCATGCAGGCAGTGTTCCCCAGCAAGACCTTCCCAAACCACTACACCATTGCCACGGTGAGTCACTGCTGAGAAATGTTATGTACAGGAAGTGGTCCTAAACCAGTAAATATGTTGCTCCCTTGGTGGGAAAATATCCTGCAACACTTCTAATCAGTCACTAAACAAACAAGGTCGATCCCCCTTCCTCACCTCCCTCCCCCCTTCCTCACCAAGGGTCTGTATTCAGAGTCTCATGGGCTGGTGGACAACAGCATGTATGACCCAGTGTTTGACTCCTCCTTCAGCCTCTCCAACCAGGAGAAGGACAACCCCAGATGGTACCAGGGACAGCCGGTGAGTTCTGCATTGTTGTACAAGGGTTAGGCATTGCTCTTTGGTAGAGTGTACATCAAAAATTGAATGAATTAAAATGTTGCAAAAGACTATACTATAGAATACTAGGTAACCCTTCTTTTTACAGTCCCTTATGTACTAGGTATTTACGTAGAAAATAAAGGGTATGTTTTGTGTATTATTGGGTATTACTGATTGGTACCAAGGTGGTAAATACAGAGATAATTAGAAGTATTTACCCATTAACTAAATACTAATGTGATGGTTATTACTAGGTAATTTTCACTGGTAATAATTAGGTAAAGACAGAAAACAAAACTTAGTATTTACCTGGAAACATATAAATATGACTGTTTAAATACAGCTGGTAGTAAGTTGGTAACTACAGTAGATATATATGGTAAATTATAATGTGTTATTGGGTAAATACCACTGCTACTAAGTAGGTAAAGACGGCCAAGCTCCAGAAAAATTACTAAGAAAAAACTCTACGATTACCCTGCAGTAACCTGTAAAAGGAAGGGTTACCGAATACTATACTTTACTCTTTTGTATGGTCTGGTCATGTTTTACAGTACAACTCGAGAGACTCTGCCCAGAATTGAATGTGTTTCTGCTATTGCACTTGAAGGAATTTGGTGGCCAGGGGCCTCAATACAGAAAAATATCCTAACTGCTTGTCCTATCTTGACTTCAGTTTCAAAGATAGGAAAAATCCTATCTTCCTTTTACAGAAGCAATTCCTAAACAAGCAACCCAACTGGCTAAGCATCATCAGAGGTCTAGTGAAGTATCCCCATAGAAGTGCTCCAGGGGAAATCAGCAAATCAGTCTGATCTATGTGACAGTGGATAGCAGATCTATGTCATATCAGATCTATGATGCAGATCTATGTTATTGCGGATGTATGTTTTAGCAGAGCTGTGTTTTTGCCCAGTTTGTTTTATTAGAAGTAGCAGAGCCATTCGGGTTTATTTAATTGAAACAGAGAAAGTATTGACCTAATAAAGAATGCGGTACAGTATATTGTGTGCCATGAAACTTTATTTCAACCTTGTGTATGACTGCGAGTACTTCTTCTGTGGTAGTAGGACGTGTGACCCAACATTCCTTCCTGTAGGTGTGGCTCACGGCCAAGTACCAAGGTCGAGGGTCGGGAACTTACTTCTGGCCGGGGTCAGATGTCAAGGTCAATGGCAGCTTCCCAGACATCTACGTTCCCTACAATGGGTATGATGACCTCATAAAGCAGGTCAAAGATGATATCCTGCTCCCTCCACCTCGCTTCTTTCAACCTCTATCTCTCTTTTTATGACTTCTTGATTACTACATCTCTCTCTCGCTCTCTATAGATCTCTCTCTCTCTCTTTCTCTCTCTCTCTGAAACCAGAAATAAACCTGAAATGACATCACAAATAAGATAAGATAAGATGTACCTTTATTCGTCCCACAATGGGGGAATTCGGGCAGCAGCAAAGTGGACAGAAGTATACATAGAAATGTACAAAGTTAGTACGATAAAAAAGTATAATAAAATAGATATAAAAAGATAACACCAGTTGCATATGGAGACCAAATATAAATAACCAAATATAAATATTGTACAGTAGTTATTGCACTTTAAGTGTGTCCATGAGTTATTTAGAGTGGTCAAGTCCTATTTGTGTTTGTGTGTAGATCAGTGCTGGTTGTATAGTCTTGTCCATCATTAAAGGAATGAGCTGATAGGATGCCCACTTTGATAACATAGCTCTTTGTTCCAGTAAAATCCCATTTGAGGAGAGAGTCTTCACCCTGCTTAAGTGGCTGCAACTGCCAGACAACGAGAGGTAATGATCCTAAAGTGTGTGTGTGAGTGCGGGGCGGGGGGGGGGGGGGGGGGGGGGGGGGTCAATATCTATTTTTAAGTGCTCAGTGGAACATATGTTTGTTGTTCCTGGTAACTGGACTCACCCCTGCCGGCCACTATGACATTCGTTCTAACCTTATGACTTACTGATAGACTTCCTACAAACCCAGATATGACTATCATCAATTTAGAACTCAATGCCACAGATCAAACTAGTCAGCATTTTCTTTTTTTTCATTTGATTGATTCAGCAGAACCCTTTCAACCAAAGCCATGTACAAATATAATACTGCATGTTGAAATTGCAACATGTAGAACACTTTGAAGTGTACAGTACAGAAATATTAGAAATAAACTGACATTCTGTACAGTGATGCTGTATGTTGCATGCATGTTCTCTAGTCCACTTGTCTGCACTGCTGGGAAAAGTTGACAGTCAAATCAAGCACTTCACTGAAAATAACTTTTGTGTGAATGATAATAAACTTGAACAACATACATGTGCGTCTGCTAAATGACTAAATGTAAATGTAGCCAAGGTAATGCCTGTTGTTCTCCTCAGACCAGACTTCTTCACCCTGTATCTGGAGGAACCAGACAAGTCAGGACACAGCTTCGGACCTGTCAGTGGAGGGGTAAGGTCAAAGGTTAAAGGTCACAATCTCACAGAGAGAGAGAGGGTAAGAGAGAAAGAAAGAGGGAAAGACAGGATACAAAGACAAAAATAATGAGACAAAGGGAGAGAGATAGAGAGAGGGGGAAGTAAATGGTAGAAAAACAAGGTCCCACCTTACGGTTTGACCTCGTTTGACCTTTATACAACTGTTCAAAAGGTGTCGGACTAGTAGCTAAAGCTGTCATTGCTGATAACAGTTTCAACTAACGGAAAATGTCCTTTGAATAGATGTCCCTGAAACAGTCCATACACACACAAACACACACTTACACATACAGTACACACACCCATAAACACGTACAGACATGCTTACTATGAGAGGCCGTATAGGCCTTAATTCATACTTGATCTCACATACACGCCATGACCTCACATATATACCATTATACTCTCACATATATACCATTATACTCTCACGTATATACCATTATACTCTCACATATATACCATTATACTCTCACATATACACCATTATACTCTCACATACACGCCATGACCTCACATATAAACCATTATACTCTCACATATACACCATTATACTCTCACATATATACCATTATACTCTCACATATATACCATTATACTCTCACATATACACCATTATACTCTCACATATACACTATTATACTCTCACATATACACCATTATACTCTCACATATACACCATTATACTCTCACATATACACTATTATACTCTCACATATACACCATTATACTCTTGCACATAAACTGGCATACTCTCTTACACACACAAAAATACCGTCTTATATGCACCATCATACTAAAGTATGACAATATATGTAAGAGACAAATAGTATGTGTGAAACAGAATGTTACTATATGTAAGAGAATAACAGGATGTGTAAGAGAGAATACTTATATATGTGAGAGAGAATACTTGTCTATGTGAGAGAGAATACTTGTCTATGTGAGAGAGAATACTTGTCTATGTGAGGGAGAATACTTGTCTATGTGAGAGAGTATACTTGTCTATGTGAGAGAGAATACTCCAAGAGTGAGAGAATAAGCCATTGGACTTATTAATAACATTTTGAATACTTCAAATGCTGCGGCGTTAATGTAGGGAGGTTCAGACCCGTTCCTGAAATACGTTTTTACAGTTATTCCTGGAGACATTATGGAATTAAATTACATATTAACTATACTAAAATACTTGTGCACAATAATATTGGCTAAATGTCGACGTTTTTAAAGGTTTTTAATTTTATCTCGAAGCTTTTTGTGAAAATGAGGCTAGTTTCACGACAGCGACTTTGGATGTAGACTAGGCTACTTTAACATGTTAGCTGATTAGCCAGTATGAGTGAGATATGTATACAGTCACATTAACAAACCTCTTCTTTGTAAACTATTTCGTCTTAAATACGATGGGAACACATCACATTAACAATTCCAAAACGCACCACACGCCAAACACATTTTTTGTCAAGGCGTCTCAGCTCAGATTCCGAGTCGGATCCATGAAGCTATTTCGTTGCAGTGAATGGGTGCGGGCACTCATCGGGCATAGGGGCCTACACTCAAATAGGATCTTAAAAGTCCCAACTGGAAAATGTTGTGAACAGATTTACATCAAATTCAGGTTGTGGCATTGAAGTTTAGGTTAGTAGCCAAGGGTGTAAAGACCACTCGGCTAATTAAAGACGTCAACGGTTAAAACCCCAGTGCCACGGGACGGTATTCACACAGGCATTGGCTTTAATTTAAATGATAGTTTGTTTCATCAATTGAAAAACTGATCTAGGACTTTTGACTCAAGTAGTGGGGGTCGGTATAGCTTCCTAAACAACTATGGAATTCTACATTTGAGTTTTTTAGTGGATTTGCTTGAATCGTTGTCAGAAATGTTGGAATCAAAGACGACAGCCATCCACAGTGGCTATTTCTAACGCTAACGATGAAATGCGCCGGCTCTTCAGACCTGGATCAGGTGCATCACGGAGCGGCAGCAGCACTCTGTCAGGAGTTAGTCTTAACCGAAATACTGCGGAGTTTGATATTGGGATTGCGCCATCACTTGGCTGGCATTAAGACTAGCTCCTGACAGAGTGCTGCTGCCGCTCCTTGATGCACCTGATCCAGGTCTGAAGAGCCGGCGCATTTCATTGTCAAAGTTAACGTTAGAAACAGCCCCCGTGTATGGCTGTCGTCTTTGATACAACATTTCTGACAATGACGCCGCAGGATTTGGAGTATGCAAAATGTTATTAATGAATCCATCTTGTCATGTCACTCAGTCTCGTCTTGATAGGGAAGGTGGGCGTTAGCTACATCTACCCCAAATCCTTCTTCATGTGTAAGCCAATCAGGAACTGAGAATTCAGTACTACTTCCTTTTCAATCAAACTGCCTTCCGTTTCAATCAAACTCTCTCACATAGACAAGTATTCTCTCTCACATAGACAAGTATTCTCTCTCACATAGACAAGTATTCTCTCTCACATAGACAAGTATTCTCTCTTACACATCCTGTTATTCTCGTACATATACTAACATTCTGTTTCACACATACTATTTGTCTCTTACATATATTGTCATACTTTAGTATGATGGTGCATATAAGAGGGTATTTGTGTGTGTGTAAGAGAGTATGCCAGTTTAAGTGCAAGAGTATAATGGCGTATATGTGAGAGTATAATGTTATATATGTGAGAGTATAATGGTGTATATGTGAGACCAAGTAGTTTATGTGCAAGAGTATAATGGTATATATGTGAGAGTATAATGGTATATATGTGAGAGTATAATGGTACATATGTGAGAGTATAATGGTATATATGTGAGAGTATAATGGTATATATGTGAGGTTATGGTGTTGTATGTGAGACCAATTAGTTTATGTGCAAGAGTATAATGGTATATATGTGAGAGTATAATGGTATATATGTGAGAGTATAATGGTATATATGTGAGAGTATGATGGTATATATGTGAGGTCATGGCGTGTATGTGAGACCAAGTATGAATTATGGCCTATACGGCCTCTCATAGTTTACACATACACATACACACACAAACATAAACACACACAGATACACACACATGCTCATACACGCTTAAACACTAATCTAATCTCTAAAAGTGTGGAGGTTGAAGGTTGCGAACACACACTGACGCCCAAATTATAGGATCTCTGGATGTCTGAACTAGCTTCCTTCTCGTCTTCCTTTATCTCTTCTCCCCACACCTCCTCTCCCCTCTCCTCTATCCTCACACCTCCTCTCCTCCCCTCTCGCTTCTCCTCACATCTCTTCTCTCCTCTGTCCTCAGATCTGCTCTCTTCTCCTCTCCAGGGAAAAGGTTGTCCCATAACTGATCAACTATTATACACACAACTGGTAAACAAGATGTAGCAGCCCACTTTACATGTACTCAGGGGCGTCATAGAGGGGGGAAAAGTTAGGACAATTCCAAAAAATAGGTAATTACTGAATTATATGATATATTATATAAACCATCATCATTGAGTATATATATATTTCAAATTGAATAATACAATTAATTATGTCTTTGTTTTTACTTGTTTTTGGCAATAAAAGTTTAATATCCCCATTGACCTGAATTGAACTGCATACTGTATGCAAACTTTTTTTGTCATGGGGCCCAAAATTCCTGGCAGCGCCCCTGCACGTACAAGACCAACAGAGAAGAAGAGCGAGAGAGATTTAGAGGTGTGGGGACAAAGAGAGCGAAAGAGAGAGGGACAGATAGATTGAGAGGGACGGAGAGAAAGCAACCAAAAAAACTAATGAACTCGTAAAAAAAAAGAATCTCCCTCACAGTTTAACCCTGTTTAATTTGTAGTAACCACAGGGCTGTCAACACAGGTTCAACTAATAACTAAAGATTCCATCGCTGATAAGATGCAGTTTCAATGATCTGAAAAGGACAGGGCTAAAGTCCTTTGAATAGACCTCCATGAAACAGATCTGGGTGATTGTAAACCATAAAGGATTATCATGAAAGCGCTTTAATGGGGTGTTAACTGTCTCAGGGACATATGCTGTTCGCATGTCACGCTGTTTTATGCAGCAAACCAAAACAGGATGTGAAGCACGGGCAGACGATGGGTGATCTTGTGACGTTGGTTTAATGTTTTCGTTAAGTGTTTCTTTACAGAGCTTTTAACAAACCGTTGCTGAGTGCACAATAAAGTATGCTGATGACTATACTGCTGTTTACGTACCAGTGCACTCGTGTATTTTGAAATTGTTTAGGATCAGGAGAGGTCAGGCTCTCAGGTTCACATGCTACATCCTGAACAACAGAACAATTGACAGCTGAGATATGTGTGCTTCCTCAAGTGTGTCAACTAAACAAATGACCTTTGTCATCACCATCTTGATTGCATGTTCTGATTCTGAGTGTTTTGTGTTTCACCTGGTTGTGCTGAACTACATTCCTCCGCAAGTTTCAAATTATAGAATACTTCTAGGGATAATTTTGAAACGGTTTCACTAAACCTGAAGATAATCACCAGTTGAAAACTAAATAGCGGCAACCATACCTCTCACCGCTATTTAGTTTTCTCCCTCACCTCCTCCTCATCTCCCTCACCTCTTCCTCCTCATCATCTCCCTCACCTCCTCCTCCTCACCTCCTCCTCATCTCCCTCACCTCCTCTTCACTCATCTCGCTCACCTCCTCCTCCTCTCCCTCACCTCCTCTTAACTCCTCCTCCTCATCTCCTCTTAACTCCTCCTCCTCACCTCCTCCTCATCTCCCTCACCTCCTCCTCATCTCCCTCACCTCCTCCTCCTCCTCACCTCCTCCTCGTCTCCCTCACCTCCTCCTCATCTCCCTCACCTCCTCCTCCTCACCTCCTCCTCATCTCCCTCACCTCTTCCTCCTCATCATCTCCCTCACCTCCTCCTCCTCACCTCCTCCTCATCTCCCTCACCTCCTCTTCACTCATCTCGCTCACCTCCTCCTCCTCTCCCTCACCTCCTCTTAACTCCTCCTCCTCACCTCCTCCTCATCTCCTCTTAACTCTTCCTCCTCACCTCCTCCTCATCTCCCTCACCTCCTCATCTCCCTGACCTCCTCCTCCTCACCTCCTCCTCATCTCCCTCACCTCCTCCTCATCTCCCTCACCTCTTCCTCCTCATCATCTCCCTCACCTCCTCCTCCTCACCTCCTCCTCATCTCCCTCACCTCCTCTTCACTCATCTCGCTCACCTCCTCCTCCTCTCCTTCACCTCCTCTTAACTCCTCCTCCTCACCTCCTCCTCATCTCCTCTTAACTCCTCCTCCTCCTCACCTCCTCCTCATCTCCCTAACCTCCTCCTCCTCACCTCCTCCTCCTCACATCCCTCACCTCCTCCTCCTCATCTCCCTAACCTCCTCCTCCTCATCTCCTTAACCTCCTCTTCCTCACCTCCCTCACCTCCTCCTCACCTCCTCCTCCTCATCTCCCTAACCTCCTCCTCATCTCCCTAACTTCCTCCTCCTCCTCCTCATCTCCCTAACCTCCTCCTCATCTCCCTCACCTCCTCATCTCCCTAACCTCCTCCTCCTCCTCCTCATCTCCCTCACCTCCTCCTCCTCATCTCCCTCACCTCCTCCTCCTCACCTCCAGTATGGTCTTCAGTATGATCATGGCTATTTGGAGACTTACTCTGTGCCCCAATGCTATAATATGATCAGGACTCTCAAGTTTTATAAAAAAATTAAATACCTGTCAATGTGTGTGAGTGATGGCTTCTGTGTTTCTGATTGGCAGACAGCTCTCATCTCGGCAGAAAACTTACCTCCGTATGCCTTTGCCTCGTCCATTAATTATAGCGGGGCAAGTTACCCCTTACTTCTCAGCGTGAGAAATACAAGGTGTTGCGTGAGAGTGTGAGAAATTGTTGAAATGGTTGAGTCTCACAGCGAATGCCTGAGACTTGAGAACCCTGGTATGAAATATTGTAGTATGGTAGTATGGTAGTATGCTCTGTATGGTAGTATGGTAGTATGGGCAGTGGGACTCACCATTAGACTAGCAAGAAGGATTCCCGCCTTCACCTTTCTCATCATTTTTTGTTCTGCCAAGGAACAAAACACAGCAGCCTTTTACAACGCATTTTAAGATCTTCTTCTGCCATAAATTAACTTGCCTATGTAACACCCTTTGAAGTATGCAGGTGGGGGAACTCTTCAAGGCAAACAGTTAAGTTAGTGGTATAAATAGATTCATTTTTATTTTCTTTAAGTTGACAATTGATTATATTGTCGTCAGGGAGCTAGGATGGACAAACAGAAGACTAACAAACACTACTTCCAGAAAATCAAACTGTACTTCTGTGAGTGAACCAGTGTTGTGTTGTCCAGCTAATTGAGGCCATCCAGGGCGTAGACCAGATCATCGGGCAGTTGATGAACGGATTGAAGCAGATTAACCTGCACCAGTGTCTCAACATCATCATCGTGGCTGATCATGGTACAGTCAATTTCAAACAACTTTGAGGTGCTTTGATTCACCTCACAGTTCAGCACCTTTAGTACTGACCCACTGGTTTTGTTGGAACAGGTGACACGAATCAATTGCACCTCTGTGACTGTTTCAGACGGGTGATTCTGAAACAAACAATGTTTCTCATGAACTCAAACTCATAATACAAAGCTGTATACTTTCTCAAACGGTGTTTATCCACAGACCTGTACACCCTTGAAACAAGAAAAAAAAACAAGAAAAAAAAACAAGAAAAAACAAACATTCCTTTTTTTATATGCTGGCTTATGAATGGGAAGCTTTTGTGTAGTTGAAGTATGTGTGGATGAACATGAACTGTGGGTCTATATGTCCATATGACCATATGTGACAGTTTTGTGGGGGTGCGTACCAGGATTGATGTGTGTCCCCTCCCACCCCCAGGTATGGAAGCCATGAGCTGTGACAGGAAGGAGGTCTTGCAGGATCTGGTGGGGAACGTCGGGCACCTGTACGTAGCTGAAGGTCCGTTCGGACGTATCCGGGCCAGGGACAAGACACAAACCTGTGAGCACCAGCTGGAGTCCAATCAAATCCAATACTGTTGGTCAAATGTTGACCCTTATTCTCAGAGCTGAAACTGGTATCTCTGGTATCTTTTTGCTAGTGGATTCAGAAGGTCTTGTGGCCAACATGACGGTGAGTGAGAAGGGCAGTTGTGATCCCGTCACAGTGTGTGCCCACAACTCACAAACACACACACACTTTATTCACACACATCGTTCAATTCGGCCACAATGTAGTTCAATGAACTGAACCACAACACCTCTCTATCCTCCACATCTCGTAAGGGTCGGGATGGGTATATCTCAGAGGTAGAGCATTTAACTGGGGTCACCGGTTCAAATCACCCTGTATGTCCCCTTGGATGAAAGCGAAATGAATACAGTCTCATCATCTGTTGCTGTTTGTCCTCAGTGTAAGAAACCAGACCAGAAGATCAAGGCCTACCTCAAGTCACATCTGCCCAAACGTTTCCACTATGCCAACAACAGACGCATCGAGGATGTCACCGTGCTGGTCACACCTCAATGGCTGTTAGAGAGGTACATCTCAGACCCTATCATAGGGGTGTTCAAGCCTGGTCCTCTGGGCCCGCTGTCCTGTATGCTTTAGATATTTCCCTGCTCCAACGCACCTGATTCCAATGAATGGGTTGTTATCAGGCTCTGTGGAAGCCGGAACGACTATTCGTTGGAAGCAGGTGTGTTGAATCAGGGTAAACATTTAAAACATCGAGTACAGTGGACCCAGAAGACCAGGATTGAACACTCCTGCCCTATCCGTTCGATTTACCCAACAGGTCTGCCCCACCTTGTTTCTGAAAAGAGAGATTACACTGTAAGTTTCTATGGAACCCTTAGCTAGCACACACAAATCTAGCATACATGATTATTCTCATACTTAGTTTATCTGCAGAGCTATGATCCTGGATAGATACAGTATATTATCCTGTAGGTTTTCCATCAATCCTAATCTACCTCAACTGTGTCTCATTGTTACCTGGTTGACAAGCTGAACCAGGTCAATGACGACTGGGGTTGAATGGAAAACCTCCAGGATGGTGTCTTTAGGAACAGGGGTTTCCTCTTTTGTTTTGGGTTTGATTCAAAGAATTAACAAGATTATTGTTCATTCTTTGTGGATTATTTGGCCTGCCTTACTTCCAAAACAGCAGAAAGATCTGTTGGCCTGGCAACCTAAATTGCACACAGTTCATTCACATCAGTTCAAAGAGTTAAACCTGCAATTAAGTGTGTCTCAAAGTCTTTCAGAAGTATGTATATACAAGCTATTTTCATAAAGATGCTGTATATATGATCTGTACCTTGGAGGTCTCTCTTGTGTTGTGGTTGATAAACAGACAACCAACGTTTTCAGGAGGGATGTAGTAAGAGTTAGCTTTGTATAATTATTGTTTGTGTGTGAAGTCCGCAAGTTGTTATTGTGTCAGTGTGGAATGTGTATGGAAGATCCCTGGTGTAGTCTGATATTTGTTATTGATGTAAAAGGACCCCAGGTTCTCTGAAGTTCTGCTCTGGAGGGAATCATGGATGGGACAACGATGTAGACAGCATGCATGTGAGTACAGAGAAGAGGTAAACTTGACCCTGACCCCACACATACCCTGACCCCACACATACCCTGACCCCACACATACCCTGACCCCAACACATACCCTGACCCCACACATACCCTGACCCCACACATACCCTGACCTCACACATACCCTGACCCCAACACATACCCTGACCCCAACACATACCCTGACCCCACACATACACTGACCCCAACACATACCCTGACCCCACACATACCCTGACCCCACACATACCCTGACCCCAACACATACCCTGACCCCACACATAACCTGACCCCAACACATACCCTGACCCCAACACATACCCTGACCCCAACACATACCCTGACCCCACACATACCCTGACCCCACACATACCCTGACCCTTCACATACCCTGACCCTAACACATACCCTGACCCCAACTCATACCCTGACCCCATACCCTGACCCGGACTGTCATTCCTTAGAGTACATACAGTATTTTGTTTATGCTTAGAGTATAAGTGTATTTCTCTTTCCCAGGCCATGTTCCTGAGCTACGGGCCAAAGTTCCTGTCCAAGACGGAGGTGCAACCATTCTCCAACATTGAGCTGTACAACCTTATGTGTGGTAAGTACTACAGTACAGTACAACCTTGTGAAGTGAAGTGGCTATGTATGTAAGTCATAACTATAAATTATGTTTATATACAGTACTCTGAAATGTTATTTTCTCTGTTAGCACTGTATCATTTTGCTTCAATTGTTAACTAGTTGTCACGACTGGCTGAAATGAGGACCCAAGCGCGGAGTGCTGAACAGAAAGTTTATTCATGAAAACAGAAAGGTCCCACGAGCAAAAGGCTCGGGATCAAGCAGGCTTGAGAGCCGGAGACTGGATTGGGGTAGTCCAAGCTGGCAAGGGTCATGACCAGAGAGACAGTCCGTAGAACAGACAGAGTCCAAAACCGGGAGAGTAGTGCAACACAGTCAGGGTAACAGCAAAGGGCACAGCGTCTCCACCGCATCGGAAAAAAAAATACAAGCAGAACCACCTGGACAGGATAGGACAAGGCACAACACATTGGTAAAGACAGAGCGAAAGAGAGGGGAAAATATAGGACGCGCAATCCACGCACAACAGGGTGTAGGTGATAGAGATAAGAGCAAAAGCACTGATGGAAATGAGCGTCAGCTCGTTAGTTTTCCATTCAGCTGTGCCGAGACACCTACAAGCGGAAGTAGCCTGTGTCCTTGTCTGTAGATAATCAAGTTTTTTACGTTTTTTTGCTGGATGGACCTTCTTGCTCACCTTGTGTATAGGATAGGATCGAAATACGTATACTGTGATTGAATTTCCCCGACAGTGATGAGCACCACAGTAAAGCACAGTACAATCCCATGTGTACACTGCATCTACAGTGTACAAACTGCTAACACAACGATATGAACAGTTCTGTCCATTCCCAGTCTTTGTAAGCTTGGTTGTAACTCAGGTACCTACAGCATGAGGGTCTTTGTGGCAGCAGGGCATGGCTGTAGGCAGACGTACAGGACATGGCAGGTGGCAGGTGAAAGTAGAAAACGACAAAACAGAGAGGACAGGATTGTGCTTAATAAGGTCCTGTGTGTGTGTGCGTGTCTGAATGTGCATTTGTGTGTGCGTGTTTGTGTATTTATGCATGGATTGGTGTGTGTGTGTCCATCTGAATGCGTGTGTTTACGCACGTGTGTGTATACAGACGTGCTGGAGATCTCGCCGTACCAAAACAACGGGACCCATGGCAGTATGAACCACCTGCTGAGGGTGCCCTGGCACACCCCAACACCCCCCCCAGAGCAGACCCCCCCGGGGCAGTGCCCTGTCCTGGCCCTCAAACCCACAGACCCCCTGGGCTGCTCCTGCCCCGCCTTGGTACTTTTAATGTATTTATTTATAAAAAAATATATAGAGAGATTTGTTCATATACAGTGTTCTGGTTTATATATTTGTTTGTTTAATAATTTATGTTTGTTTATATATTTGCTTACATATTTGTTTGAAAGGAACCACTGACTGAGAGTTGAACCACTGACTTTCTGGATGGGGAAATCAAACATGTAGCAGAATAATCTTTCCAAAGGGCAAAGAATTCCAAATAAACGAGACCAAAGTATTTGATCAATTTCCTGCAGGGAATCGAATGCAATAAAACAGTACTATTGCCCTAATCACAGCTGAAATAAAAAACATTGAAACAAAACATGTGGGGGCCGCCCATGTGGCTCACAGGGTAGAGTGCATATCACAGTGGGGGTTCAGGCATGTCCTCCCCTCTCTCTCCCTGCTTGACTGTCTGTATCAAATTAAATCAATCAATCCATACAAGGTCAAAAATAATACCTTCATACATTGCAAAATATACTGTGCTGAGAACTTGACTCAGTTGGCAAGAGTGATTTCAAAATTGGGAATAAATTACCCAATTCTGGACCTCGCGTGTCTGTGAATGGAGACTTTGTGTATGTTTGTTTATATGAGACACTAAGGTTTCCACAGTGTCCGCGGTTGTAATTCTGACAAAGTGAACAGTCAGCCCTGGGATTCAAACAGAAATCTTTCCCAACTTGAGTTTGTTTAGTTTATCCAACGATGTTAGGGTTTGTTGTTTCACATCGCACTGACATCATCATTACACTTTCCACTTTGACGTTCCTAATTATATATTTTTATTTTTTGTCTCCTCAGTCCGGGAACAGTGTTAATAGCCGCCTGAATCTATCTTCCACAGAAGGTAAACCTTTTCAGCTGAAGATTAGCTAATAAGAATTCAGGGTGAAGGTTAGCTGATATCAAATGTGCTTAATTAATGTTGAATCAAGCATCTATTGAGCATTTACTGTATATACTGACCCAACCAAACAATATCCAAATAAAGCGTTATCCAAAATTTGTATTTAAATTCAGAAATGTTTATTGATCCTGTATGAGACTATTGGTTTGCAGACAGGGTTTACAGAAATGCACAACAGATGGGTCCATTCCATATGTGTATTGGATTTGTATAAAACACCTCTGCTACAGGATATTATTGGCGCATTTACACAAACTACTAATATATAATATAGTGACACTACATAAACACGATATAGTTCCATAATCCCAATCTCTCCAGTGTCCGAGGTGGAAGGGAGGCATATGTCGTTTGGTCGTCCCAGGATGCTGCAGGGAGGGGAGGACTACTGTCTGCTCCCACATCAGGGCTTCGTCAGCGGGTACAGTCAGAGGATGCTCATGCCTCTCTGGAGCTCCTTCACCTTGGACAAACCTGTAAGGTTATGGTGTGAGGAATCATGTGCTTCTCAGAGTTTTGTGTTTCTGTGAACCCTAACCTAGTACAAAACCTAACCCTGAACCTAACCTAATACAAAACCTAACCCTGAACCTAACCTAGTACAAAACCTAACCCTGAAACTACTGCTAACCCTGATGCAACCTGTCCATTGACTTGTGGTTGCAACTGTAAGTACCGTATTGGGATTAACTTCATTTAAATTTCTCCCACAACCTCCCCCCACCCTCATAGGATGACATAGGCTCGTTACCCGTTGTAACCCCAGACTGCCTCAGGGCGGATGTGCGTGTTCCTCCTGCCACAAGTCCCAGATGTGACCAGTACAGCCAGCCAGCAGCAGGGAACATCGTCCACGCGTTCCTCTACCCGCCCAGTGAGTATGGAAACGCGGGCGCCAAGTGGCACAGCACCAGATTGGTCCTAGCAGCGAATTCTACTAATCCAATTTTGTCGTAGTCATCCTTCCCTTTCTCCTCCGTCTCCCTCTCCTCCTCCTCATCAACCTATTCCTTCTCCCCCCCCCCCCCATCCTCCTCTATCTCTGCCAGTGGGTCTGGCAGGGATCAGAATTCGGTTTATTTGCCATGTATGTTATACAAACACGGAATTTACTGTGGCAGGGAGGTGCAAAACACTAAACATATACGAATCTTAAATTAAGTAAAAGTACAAAAGTTTAACTATTTCTAAGAACTAAACAATCTAAGAATACAGGAATTTAAATATAAAATACAATATATATAAAAATAAGAATGAGCAGCGTGAGTGGTCAACGGAGTGGGCAATCGGATACTGAGATAAGGTGGCTTATGCATACTGTAATTGTCATTGGATGGACTTATAGTAGTTAAATAAGTGAATGAATGTCAATGGGAGTCCTTGGCCTTGTTGAAGAGGCCAGTAGCAGATGGAAAGAAACTGTTCTTATGGCGTGAGCTTTTGGTCCTGATGGACCGCAGCCTTCTGCCAGAGGGGAGTAGCTGGAACAGGGAGTGACCAGGGTGGGAGGGGTCGGCGACAATCTTCCTCGCATGCCTCAGATGAACTGTTCCTTTAGGGGAAACTTGGTGTAATGTTTTCTACCATGATGTGCGCACTCCACTCTCCAAAAGAATGCAGCTGGAAGTTTTCCTTCAACAAGATAAGGCTGAGAGGGCCTCAGTTCTACTTCACCTGGTGTGTGCGTGGGCTGCCCAGCGTTAACATGACCTCATTGATTTAACTGATGTGGTTTTGCTGGTGTGGTGTGCTTGTATTGTTTTGTTTAAGGTCAGGGGTTATTCATATTTGAATTGGTGGTCCTTACTAGGATAGTAGAACAAATGTGTGTGTGTTTGTGCTTTCCAGACTTAAACACAACAGCAGAGGAGCAGTACGATGGACTAACAATGAGCAACATAGTTCCCATGTACCCTGAGTTCAAGAGTCAGTATTGCACCACACACACACACCAGTTCAAACACTCCCCTCCATTTCTCCATCCTTCCCTCCCTCACTCACCTAGTCTCATATCACATCACCTGCCCATTTGGTTATGTTCTCTCATCTGCACCATATGCCCCCTCCCTCGCCTCATTCTTCACTCCCTCTCCACTCTCTCTCCCCTTCCTCCTCTCTCCTCTCTCCCCTCCCCTCCCCCCAGAGCTGTGGGACTACTTCCACTCCACGCTGCTGAGGAAGTACGCCAGTCAGTACAATGGCATGAACGTGGTGACAGGGCCAGCGTTTGACTACAACTATGACGGCCACTATGACTCAGCTGACCAGATACAACAGTAGGCAGTCTGGGGACTTAAGTGAAGGCTAACCCTAGGAATTAAATGCTAAAGTTTAGTATATGTTTTAAAATAATACTAATGTATGTAACAGATGCTTTTTTCCAAAGCAGTGTACAGGGGGATTTAAACCTGCGACCCATTGATCTTCGGTCAAATGTTCTACCGTGGAGATATAATAATCCCTGTTTATATGTGCTCTTCTGGTCACTCCTCAGCTATGTGTCTGGGACGAACATTTCCATCCCCACACACTACTTTGCAGTGCTAACCAGCTGTCGGAACTCCTCTCAGCCAATCAGCAGCTGCGCCCAGCAGCTTCAGACCGTCTCCTTCCTGGTTCCCCACCGACCAGATAATTCAGAGAGCTGTAACGTAAGTCTGACCGGCAAATGGAGAGATGGAGAGACAGAGGGGAGGAGAGACTGAGACAAAGAAAGAGGTTGTGATAGAGAGGGAAAAACTGAGATGCATAGAAAGCAGGATGGTGGTTATTAGTATTTGCATTCCTCAAATGGCATTATTGTCAATTCAAATGGTTATCTTCTGAAAGTTTCTAAAATATATATTTTTAAATGTTTAGAAATAGTTTCCCGTTGACTGGTAACAAAGTGGACCATCTTTTAAACTTCTAGAATCTTTGCTACCTACCATTGACCATCATGTTCTCTGGCAACCCCCTCAGAATGCAGACTCTGAATCCTTATGGGTCGAGGATGTCATGTGGTTCCACCAATCACGCGTCAGAGATGTAGAGTGGATCACAGGATTGGACTTTTACCAAAACAGCACCCGGCCAATCCCTGAGATTTTACAAATGAAGACATGGCCAACGGCTGCTATTCACAGGAAACCCTGATATTAAACATAGTTATAAACTATTGGATAAGTAGAGAGACTGTAATTCTACACTTTCACTTATATAATATGTCCAATATGATATCAATGTGTATATATAGAACCTATTTGAACATGGCATACTAATGAATGGCTGGAGAGTGTACAATAATGACATAGACATTATTTAAAAGTGATGCTTTCTTTATATCTTATAATCTCAGGTTTTGTAGACTGTTAGACTGCTAATGTGTGTTCTGTATTAACAGCTTAGATCTGCATGTCTTTTGATTGCCTTCTAGTAATAATGTGTTCATTTAGTAGACACTTTTATCCAAAACCAGTACAGTGATTAAATGTGTTGTATTAACTATACATGCCCCAGATCAGGCCCTTCCGTATACTTAAATGTTTGAAGGTGTTCCAAATAGTGTATGGTTGTCTCTGAGTTCGCTAGTACAGAACTGCTCCATCGGTAGGATTGGTCACTCACACCTTAAAAAAAATATAATATTTGTAAGGAATGTACTGGAATGTACTTGTACTTGTAGTAACAGCTGGTTGATTGCGTCCAGTACATTTTCAACCTCACATTTCTTCAGATTTAACATCAGATTTTCCAGACTTGTGTACTAACAACATATCAATTAAACCACAATCCTAAAGAAAATAATTCTCTCCACTTTACTCATTCATCAGAAGGCTGAGCTGATTGGTATCCCCATATTTGGATGATTTTGTTTCTAAATTCACTTTTGTTATCTTAGGTGGTGAAAGATGTGAAATGTTGTTGGTTTGAATCCCAGAGCTGATGTGAAGTGAAACATTCATGGGTTTACAGAGCTGTTGGAATGAAAACCTAAAGTAAGGTAGTTCTAGTACACAGTAGTTATAGTACACGGATGCCATTTTCTACATACTCTAGATTTGTAGCCATGTTCCCACAACCTTTGGTGTTTTTTTGAACACATTGTTAATGTAATTAGTTGAAGGTATATTTCATTAGCACAACTAAGTGGCACTCAAATCTATACTAAATCTCTGCCAATAAGAGAGATAGACGGTCAGTTGTTGGCTGTGTGGATACACCTGTGTGCAGAATGTGTAGGCAATGATGTCATGTTTATTTTACTGCTTTATAACGAGGCCTGATAATGAGCGGTCTGTTCAAACCATTCTGGGGGGTATTCCAGGTAGCGGGTTTAACAAACTCTGAGCCTAACCCTGAACTCTGAGTTGAGTTACTTTAAAATTGGAAACTCTGAAAACTCGGTTCCAGAAAAGCTGATTTGAATTTGTTAACTCAACTCGGAGTACGTCAACTCTGAGTTAAGCGCGCGCATGAGAACTATTAAAAGCCAACATCAATGGAGCTCCGATACTGGGATCAACCATGGCACCCAGCAACAAAAAACCTTGTCCTACTTCACCACACTTCAGATATAAGTTTTATTTCGTGTTCAATCTGAGCACATATTACGGAAAAAAAGCAACACGGCTGTAGCAGCGTATACAATTGGCGTGGGAGACAAACTGCCAAGTCAATGCATACATTTGATGTAATAGCCAGTCCATACCGTTAATATTACAGAAGAAAAAGTGGGAGACTTAATAAAATAGCATGTTCAATGTTATATTAAATATAAAAACATACTACAAACAGGTAAGACATATTTTGCTTAAGCTATACGCTTGTGATTGTAGCCTCGAAGTCACCTTGGTTTTAATCATATATCGACATGATACAAAGTAAATATCAATTGGTGCCTATTTCAACTTGTAATAGCAGTTTCCCCCAACAGAATGCTTTTCAAATCAAATCAAAATGTATTTGTATAGCCCTTTTTACACGCAAGCATGTCGAGGGGTTCACATACGCCCATAGAACTGCCCCTCAACCAACCTAAACCCTCAAGGAAGACAAGGAAAAACTCCCAGAAAAACCCACTGCAGGAGAAAAAAATGAAGAAACCTTGGGAGGAGCAATTCAATGAGGGATCCCCTCATTGAATTGCTACAAAATACAGGAATTTTTGTATTTTGGCTATATTGACTATATTACGTAGATGGAAAAATGCAGTTCTGGTAATTTGCTTAATATTTTCATCAAAGGATGATGACGATGATGATTAAGATGACGAAGAGACATTGACTGCTGCCGCAGAAAATGGATGCAGAGAATTATGTATGGTAGCTACTGGTAGTTCTCTCCCCATGTACTTTTATTTACAGGCTTGTGTGGAATTGTCAGTTACACTGACATTATGAGAATAATGAATATAAAAAACGATTTGCACATTCTGATCCTGTTGAACAGAGCATGGATGCAGTATACAGTGATATGTTCATTTAATGGCAGGTGAATTCTGCATGTGGAACTGTGAAATGTAATGCAATCCCATGTATTCCCAGTTACAAGTAAATGAGTTGTACAAATTGCACCTCATGAAGAATTGCCAAAAACTGACCAAGAGATGGTGTAGGCCTACTTAGGGTAGAAGAATAAAGGATAATCTTGAAAAAGATTTACTGGAACACCAGTTACAGGAGGATGCATGTAACAGGTGATGTTAATTGTAGAAACAATAATCTATATCAATATTAATTGTTGAATTTGCTGAATTTCTATTTTGACCAAGAGATGGTGTACTTAAGGCAGAAAAATAAAGGCTGATCTTGTAAGGCTATCAACCTGCCCCCACCTCTCATATGGTAAAATCTGGAGTTACTGGATGGAGTCTCAACTTGATGGCTCTCACACATCATTGTGTAACTTACTGTGGCATTGCTAGTCATGTTGATAAGTAAGGGTCAAGATTGTGGTCTTATTAATTGTTTTGGGTATAAAAGGAATTGTGAAGCATCTGTGGATTCTTGATCTCCTGAGACCTATAGCACATCGTCTTAAAATCCTCTCCCGGCGTATAACTAAGCGAATTAAATTTTGTTCGAGATCGGTTGGCTGAACCAGGAAAGGATATCCCTAGTCTGCCAACGCTATCGGGCTCAGAAAGAGGGAGGGGATAGATAAAAACGCAGAGTTTGGCATGGAAAACCTTCTAGCGAGCAGGTTAGTTTCACGGAGTAAGTTACCATGGAAACTTACCAAAAGGTTTCGTTACCTCTCTTTCTGGAACGGAAACCTCTGATTAAGCCTCTTTTCAGGGTTAAACAACTCAAAGTTTTCACTAAACCTGCTACCTGGAATACCCCCCTGGTCTCTGTCTACAACAAGGACATTTACATTTCTGTGATGATGAAACATGAGAATCCAAGCGGTCTGTGGTACTCACAAAACAATGGTTCAACTGTGAGGTTTCAGACCTCACCTTCAGTGAAGGACATTTACTCATAGAATATTTTAAAACAGACAATGAGCTCAGACAGGGGGTCCTATGTTTAGAATATGTTATATTGTGGGGCTTGTTTGAGAGTAAACCTGGTTGGAAGGCTGGTCTAACCGGAGGCAAAGATTTACAAGGTCTAATTTGTTCTCAAAATACAAACTCAAAATACAAACACAAACATAATGGCCCTTATCAGATTCAAGACCCTGGTATTGACCTTCCGAGCAGTGAACGGGACTGCACCCGTCTACATCAAGTCTCTCCTGCAGCCTTACACCCCCACCCTTCACCTACGGTCTTCTTCAGACAACCACCTGGTGGTCCCACCGCTCAAGACCGCCCGGTCCCAACACAAGCTCTTCTCCTGTCTGGCCCCCCAGTGGTGGAATCAACTCCCCACCTCCATCAGAGACACTGACTGTCTCTCCACCTTCAAGAAAAGGCTCAAGACGCACTTGTTCTGGGAGTACAACGGTACTTAGGAATGGTTCGCTTGACCTGATGTTAGTTTCCTCAAGGATCACAATGACTCTTGCTCAGAGACTTGTTGCTCTTGTGGTTAGTGGTAACTGATTTAAAAAATGTGTACTCGCTGTGATATATTGTTTTTATTATTGTTGCTTGTTTTTTCCACAGGTACACTTGCACTTATAGCAGTTCATGTTGTTTAATTGTAACTTGTTTAACTACATGCTCTTATGGTTCGAGGAGAGGTGGTTGGTTCAGAGAGGCAGAAACATACTGACAGGGTCAGCGAAGAAGCCGAGGAGGAGGTGAGTGACCATGACAGGGCCATGGGAGTGAGTGAGGAAAAGATGGAAGAAAGAGTAGTTGACGACGTGGTAAGGAGTAGGCAAATTAACAGGGGACTCTCAGGAAGGGAGGGAGGCTGTGTGTGTGTTATGTGCGCCTTACGTCGTAACTGCAACAATCCAATAACATGAATAATACTGAATGAAGTACTGAAGGGGAAGATTAGGGTAATATACCACGCAAAATAAATGATCTATCTAGCTAAATTGGAGGACACAGTACTACTAGGTTACCCTATTTTAACCACTGCGGCCACCAAGCATAAGTAAAATGGTATCAAAAGGTATCTGTATGGTAATAATCCAGTGCTGTTCAGAGGGCCATGCAGCTTTCCACTGTTACTTGCACTTGAGTATGGACATTGTGTACTATATGGCCTCCAAATCGTCAATAAAAAGTGAGAGTACACTGCTTCTCTTGTATTGATGCTCTTTTCCAGGGCATATCCTACTCTCAGCTTTGTTGTAGCTTTTGGGAAGGGTTGTGGTTATTGTGTTTAGCAGACACTTTTGTCCAAAGCGACAAAATATGAATCTTACAATAGTTAAAATTAACAGTAAACTGTTTTTAAAAGTTTCTAAGCCAATATTAAGCAAAATAGTAATAATAACAATAATGGAAATACAATATCAATAATGATAATAAAATACTATAAAATACCATAAATATACAAATCATAACTCTAAGAATTAATTAATTATTTAAGTGTAAGATCAACAGATAAGTCTTGAGACCCCTCTTGAAGGATACAAAACTATCACATGAACGCAGAACACTAGGCAACTCATATCATAGAATGCACGCATATTTTAAGAGGACTGTCTGCAGGGAATGTGTCTGACCAATCACAGTGGGTTTGGGCCGCCTTAGCCAAAAATGCCAGGGCCGATTATTTGTCCCAGTCCAGCCCTGGTGTGGTCAAGTTAACCTAAATACTATGTTGTGAGTATGTGTGGTCAGAGTGTTTCCCAGTCACAATATTTCCCACAAGTACTGCAGCTTTTAAAATCCATTCTAGAAAGTGAGCTACTTACAGTAAGTACAGGGACATTCCCCCGAGGCAAGTAGGGTGAAGTGCCTTGCCCAAGGATACAACGTCATTTTTTTAGCACGGCCGGGAATCAAACTGGCAACCTTCAGATTACTAGCCCGATTCTCTAACCGCTCAGCCACCTGACTCACTTAATTTCACTTAAGGCCCGACTGTCTAGTCAACTCTCAGGATGTTGTCTCAGCGACAATATCCAGCGATGGTCATCTGTGGTATCAAAAGATTGGAATGAAGGCTAGTCAAATATATTATCATCACTGCAATGACCAAGCTTGGAATCCCCCCAAAAACAGACTTTTCCGCTGAGTCCATGTAAGGGTCCTTAAGCAATTCAACTCTTCTCTAATCCTTCCTCTCTGACTGAGGAGTACAGAGGTCAGCTCTGTCACAGAAACAACTCAGTCATCAGCAGAATTATTTCCTCAACCCCCAGAGTTAACATAATAACCCAGATGTATTTCCATTGCCCGACGGAGACCATTTCGTGTGAAAGAAAAGTAGACTTTCAATCAATGTGGTTGCTTGTCTTGGAAGCAGTAGTCATTAAAGTCATCAGAGTCATTAAAAAAAGCTGTTGAAGTTACTTGCGTGCATCTGACGGTGTGCTGACATCTCATTGGTCTTCATGATGTATACATTCAAGCATAAATTCAAGCATGTCCACAGACCTCTGGAGGAGGGGATCCCTCACTGAATTGCTTCTCCAAGGATTCTTCACTTGTTCTCCCTGAGAGTTTTTCCTTGCTTTCTCTGAGGGTTTAGGTTGGTCATCAGTGCTGATCTGTGGGCACCTATGATGCTCTTTTGGAGAAAAAAGGGTTGCATAATTAAAGTTTGATTTGACAAAATAAATTAGAAAGGTGCAGTGTGTGAAAAACATCAGCTAAAACATGAAGAGCATGACCTCCGAAATATCTTACTTCATAATAACTTTATGAGATTACATTTAGGGTACAACAAATAGTTGTACAGTAGAAGAGCTGGTATATACAACTAATATACAGTGAGAGCTGGTATATACAACTAATATACAATAGAGCTGGTACTAACAGTGGTAGAGATGGATTATATTATATATAATTAGTAATATACAGTAGTACAGCTGGAACTTACAGTGTAGAGATGGATTATAACTAATAAAAGTAGTAGAGCTGGTATGTACTAACAGTGGTATGGACTAATAACTGTAGTAGAACTGTATACAACTAATTCCTGGTTACGTGGTTTAGAGCCTTCCTGTCACAATGTCGTTAGACCCATTCACTGCCCCTTTTGGAAATGACAAATATTTCAGACCATTTATGATTTTTTACCACATAATTTACTTGGTTCATATTTTGTTTCGGTGCTGACTATTCTGCTTACCAAGTGCCTTGGTTCGCTCTGGGTTAGGGTTAGGGCTCTGGATAAGAGCGTCTGCTAAATGACTAAATGTAAATATTTACATTAAAAAACTATTCAACTTACTACGACTCTTATCCATTAATTTATACTGTTAAGAGTGTGCTAACCGAATAATCTTTAAATGTTGCATTAAAGGTACATGCCCATTGATATTTTGAACTACTTACCAAATGACTCGTCATTGAAATCATCAGCATTCTAGTTTTGTTCTTATTCGCTGACGTTCTTTGTGTGATAGACAGACGAAAATGTCCAATGATACTAGACACAGAAATGGCTATATTTGATTGGCTTAGATGGTTTTGGGAGCATTGTTCCCGCCTTCTTCTACGGAGACACAAAACTTTTTTTTACAAGTACACGAATCGTTTTCTTCTACGGAGACACAAAACTTTTTTTGAAAGTACACAAATCATTTTCTACAGAGACAAATCTTTTTTGCAAGTTACAAATCGTTTTTACAGAGCTCGCTCTCCTGGCACTAATTTCACTCCAAATCATACCGGTATATTCTGACCACCCTGACGCAGAATTTCGTTGCCAAATAAACAAGTTGCATGTTTTTCCTAATAGGCGTATACCCACCTTTGCCTAATGCCCATTGGTGCGTCAGCTTTGGCTTTATAAAAGGATTTAGCCTACCAAGAGCTCCCATCAGGACCAGAGAGCGCAACGCTTTTACAGCGGTGGAAGATAGAAACATGGTGGGTCCTCAGGATGATTCTGCCAGAGTCAAAGGCGGCATTTTATCAACATTATTTATCAATATTAGGCTACAGTCTAAGACAAACTTGTATTACTACTTTTAACTGACTCTTCGCCGTTAAACCCTTTCTCTGTTCACAGCTCCTTTTGACAACGATGCTGATTTTAGGCTGTTGCTCCGGTGCCAGTACGGAACCTCACATGCAAACTTTCCAGCATGAAGACCCGTACAGCGGCCGATTGCTAGAGTGTCAACTCTGCCCGCCCGGAACCTACCTCCGCAAAGCCTGCAGTGATGACAGCAGTAAAAGCGATTGCGCGACGTGCCCAACTGGCTCATTCACGGAGCTTTGGAACTTCATACCCAAGTGCCTGCGCTGTGGAATGTGCGTGGGGAACAGGGTAGTCAAAAAGGAGTGCACCCCTTCTCAAGACTGCGTGTGCGAGTGCAAGCAAGGGTATTACTTTAACAAGTGGCTTCAAGACTGCACTAGACACACAGAATGCTCTTCGGGTTATGGTGTGATATCTAAAGGTAGATATAATGCCGAGAGCCACACAAACAAACTGTAGTTATAACCATTTCTTCTAGGAAATTATTACCGTGTATCGAAGGCAAGGTGGCTATAGTCTGTAGCCTAACTAACTGCCTTTTGTGTCCACAGGCACAGCTGAAAAAGATTCCAAATGTGAACAATGTTCAAGTGGATTCTTTTCAGTCGAAATATCCTCTGACGCTCCGTGCACACCTCACTCCTCGTGCACTGCCGCGGATAAACACGTGATGCTAAAAGGTCGCACCTGGCACGATGTCATTTGCGCATCATGCGCTGAGATCATCAGCCGCGGTAAGGACGTTTATAAACATTAACGAATCATTTTCGAACACCATTCAAACGTTTTTTAGTCATTGTGTTTTTGTATGTGTATTGTTTTCTCAGATGGTGCCGAATTCCTACGACAAATCCTTCCAGGTTTCGTATCTCACGACAAGATGAGCGTTAGTAAGATGCGTAGGTTTGTGAAGAATAATCCACCTGCGGGATCCAGCAGACCAACACATGCCAGCATTTCGAGACTTAGCCAGAGCGACCTTATCGGACGAATTAAAAGTTGGGTTCATATGGCCACCGTTGAGCAGATTAGAAAACTACCAGAGACTTTTATGAAAAGTCGGATTATTGTTGGGGCAGATAAACTGCAGTGGAGGCTGGAGAGAATAGATGCATTAGTTAAACTTTGCAAAAGTAAAGAATAGGTATAATAGCTCATAGAAGGTATACTTATTATTAATGTTATTTATTAAAAATTGTCCTCATTCTTTCAAGTATACATGTAAATAATGAATAGATTGTGTACACTGTTGCATGATGACACCATTAACTACCTATTCAATAATGTTTACAATAAAGATCGTGCATCAACCCCATTGTTCTGGTAATGATCAATTTAGTAACTATTGATTATTGATGGTAAACATGTTAACACTTTGTACAGTATGACTATGGTCTACTTGCTCCTCCACACACATCTGTCTAGAAGTAGGCCTACAGGATTACGTATTGAGTCATATTTCTATGGAGAGGGGTGGGCAGACACGTGTGGAGAAAACATACATTTATAATGGTGTAAAGGTGCCTCAGACACCGCAAAAGAGTTAAGGGACCATCCATCATGAAAGAGAACAGACCACCAACAATCCACCTTGAGAAAGATCTCTGACACAAAAGTACAATGTGTATAAAAGTACAATATGTAAATGTGCACTTTTAATACTATTATGTTTAGATTTTCTAGACAGAAGGCATGAGGATTTGAAGAAACAAAGGAAATACCAACCCAACTGAAATATTGATTATTACTAAATATAAATGTTCACGTAGAACCCCTTCACAGTATACAGACCCCTTTTCAGAGCAGGAGTAATCAGTTATATCTGGAATCAAGGTTTTATTAAATGGTTTGTTTCTTTTATCAGTTGACTTATTTTGATAAAAGACCCAGGGCTAGATTTATCAAGCCGTTTGCGCCTGTTTCCAGGCGTTAATTGTTCGCAAAGACTGATTTAACCGATGCAAGTTGCGCTTTAAATATGCGTTCGTGGGAGGTTAAAGGGAAAGTGGGAGTTCCAACCAAAAAGGTGGGAGGATACTGGTAAAGTGCGCCTAATTATATATTCCGTGGTATTTACATAGACTGCCAGTTAGAGCGCGCCTCTGTCCTGCGGGGGAAATTCTCCGCCTTTTTAAAGCAGGTCTAAACCAGGAAGCGCGTTTTCCTGTATGTGCAAATGTATCTTATTCAATGACAGCAGTGATCAAAGCAAGGCAAGGACAAAGGCCAATTTTTTTTCCAGGGTGTGGATGTTCTTCCCTGTAATATGTTCAGGTTTGCTGTTACTTCATGCACTAATAGGTCAATTTTATCGTCACTAAATTTAAGCTTGCGCTTTCTTTTTAAAGTAGGAAGATCCATGATAGATAACGTTACATGCGGGCCCATTGTTTGCTCTTTTAAAGGCGCGCTAATTACGCTGAAGGGCGGAGTATGAGCTGATTGCCTGATGGGTGTCAGGTTTGATAAATACTACACAAAATGAGGAAGCATAGCGGGCGCTATTATCGAACTCGCATAAACAGACGCAGCGTAAACTGCGCAGTGTTAGTAAACCTCACAGTGTTTTTAAGAGTAAGTTATTTTAAGAAAGTTTTACTGGAATTTTCATATCATTTTATTATGTTGCACTAGTTTGTCCTGTGGCACACGTTTTCACATGCACTTCATGTAGAAATGTAAGTCATATTTAGTTCTATGTAGTTCAGAAATACATGTAGTCTCATGTATGCCTATTTCTGTGTTGTTTTATGTAACACCATGGTCCTGGAGGAGCGTTGTTTGTACTGTATGTATCTGATTGAAATGACATTAAAAACCACATGACTTGACCTGACTCAGCAACTTAGCTCATTCCTTAGCACAACTCCCAGATTGTACATTTGATTCATTTAGCTGATGCTTTTGTACAAAGAAAGTGCAGCAAAAAAATCTGTGAACCTGTCCATAGCTTTGACGTGGTTAGAGTCAAGGAATTATTTGCATTTACCACATGGTAAAAAGTAACCACATCTCACCATGATGGCACGGTGCCACAGTACTATCTCAACTACAGTGCAACCACAACATCTCAACTACAGTGTTACGTAGAAGAGAAAAGAATATCATACTGTAAAAGTGAAGTACAATGTCATGGAAGGTAGCCCAGTGGACAAAGTTGTTAAAGTCGGTAGCAAGGTCACTGGTGAAACCATGAACAGTATTTCATTGCTGACTGATAAATACACTGCGAATCTGGCCCAAAATATTGTTTCCGATTCACATCACCCCCTGTGGTCTGAGTATGAACTTCAGGACACAGGTACATGATGCCATGGACGAGGACCAAGAGAGGCATCACATCCTTTGTCCCAAGAAGTATTCAGCTGCTCAATCAAATCAGATAATGTTTTTATCACTCTGCACTCATTGTACATTGTACTGGACCTGCTGACATTCTTAAGTTATTCCTGCGATGCCTTCAGTTGTATCTTTGTATTATTTTATTCTTGCATTTATTGTCTCGCTTTGTTTTTTAATATTTGTGTTACGTCCACTGTACTGTCCTGTCTGCAGTGTTGAATGTATCTCTGTTTTTAAGCTCTTGGTGCAGAACAAATTCCCCTCGGGGCAATAAAGGTTTTCATTCATTCATTCAGTGGACTAGAAAATGCAGGCTGTGTTCCCAAGACCGGATATGGGCAATCTGGCCACGTGCCCAGGGGCCCTTGGGCATGGAGGGGCCCTCCGTGATTGGATAATTGTATTATTATTATTTTTGGCTACATAAAAACAACTCATATTGTATTTGATTTAAGGGTGCACAGAAGAGGATGCTGCACATGCTTCAAATTAATGTCATTTGACATTTGGCTATTGTTAGGCTTATTTGTTTAGTAAATTTAGGCATACACTACTTTATAACCTCTTTGTGAAACACACGCAGAAAGCACCATCAGGCTATGGACAGTGCATCTGTAATGCCTGACCATAGGCAAAATAGGATACACTCTGTCATTTCGGTCACCAAAAATGTAAATATTGTATGTAAAGCTACACAGGCGTTACGTTTTGCTTGTAGTGCGCACACATTTTGCATCTGGTCTGTAATAGGCTGTGCTAAGTATATAGAATTTGTTTAGTAAATACACTATTTTTATCTCTCCCTTGAAAACACACAGAACATTGTGGTTAGCAGGCATGTGATGTTGAATAGGATCTCTGTGCTGCAGTTGAGCAGGAAAGAACACCTTATTTAAAACAGAACCATGGGAAGAGGACTGATTCAGACTGTAAACACATTCAAGATGCCAACTGGACCATAAACTACGCGACAGCAGCCCCCATAGGCACATCCCAGGCATGTAAGGCTGGCAACTTAGCCCCCTGAAGTACTGTCCATTTACCAACAGAAACAAACATAAAATAGTTTTACTGAAGAGAACAATGATGACAAAGAACTAGTTGGCTAACACTGGGTTAAGTATTATAAGACATTTGGTTTATTGTTTATCCTTGTAGCAGTTGAATGATCTTTATTTTAATTAGCTTTAACGAAAGGCTTCTGTCATATGGAAAGTATTTGGTCCCTGTAGAAGCCAGGGGCCCGGACCTACAATCCAACCTCCTCCACAAAATACTTGATGTACTAAAGAGCACCTTCAGCAACAGATTCATTCAACCACGGTGTTTAAAGGAACGTTACAGGAAGTCATTCCTGCCTGCTGCCATCAAACTTTATAACTCATCTGGCCCTGTCAGACCTCACTCTCCCTTTGTTACATGACTATTATCAGTCTCTATAAATTCACCAGTGCCTATTATTAAACCTAAGGTAAGGAAACTGGACTTTAAGCTTTTAGCATGATGGAATTCATTTATCTTATTGCATTTATCAGAAATGTTATTGTGATCTGTATAGCCTCATCGCACACACACCGGATGGACTGAGTTTTTGCAGAACAACTAGGAGATTTAAGAAGTTTAAGACCCTGTTTAAATTACAGGGTTTCTTGCATCCCTTCCTCTTGATTTAATGGCTTTAAGCTTGTGTGGTTTGATCAGAAGGTAATCAGTGTAGATAATTTCTGTTTTAGAATATGATTAAGATATTATAATTATGATAACATATTAAGGCATCTGGAGGCAGGCCCGCCCATAGAAATTGCTGGGGCCCTGAAAAGGTCCAGTCAATGGGCCCACCCCAAATCGGGCTTTACTTATATTAACGCATGCCATGTGTGCTCTCTCTCTCTCCTACATAAAACATTATGTTAACCAAGAGAGACTTACTCAGCGATGAGCAAGCCCAAACAAAATCTGCAGATTTTTTTCAAATTTTCTGCGGTTCAGACTGAAAATCTGCGGAATTCCACGAGCCTTCCTGTTCTATGTCGTAGCGACCGACGATGTTCCACAACAGTTTGACGCTTAATATATTCTATTGAATGTTGACAGACTTTGGAAAAAAGTATTGATCCATCCTCATAAAGATCGCCTGGAAACTCCCTGGCCCCGTCTATTGCCGTCATTTTGGTTGATAAGTGTTTCCGTGTCAATTATCTTCAGAGCTGAATCTTGGGACTTTTGGCTAACGTTTTAATATTGGCTACAGTAACGTGAATGGGCCTGCCTGGAGGACATTAAAAACTGGCATGCATAAAAAGATTCCTGGAGAAACAACAGGTTGTTCATTCATATGTCGCCATCTAGCGAACAAACAGTGGCAGAAAGGTAGAGGAGTTTCATACACTGGCCAGTGTGTTCGATCAAAACAGGTTGAACCCAACCATATTAAATTTGAGCACTTTCAATACAACCGGGTTGTATCATACAGTCTCAATCCAGCCATCATGTCTGTGACCATGTTCGACCCAACCATGACATATCTGTCATATCAGGTTCCCTTCACAACCATCTCGAGAATGGTTGTCCTCACACTTCCAACAATAGATAGTTTGCACCCAACCCTCTCTTGTAATAACTGGGAAAGTTACAGCATGGTGCAATAAAAAGGTTTTTATTTTGACAAATGTTAAAAACGTAGAACACACTACTGGCACATGGGGAGCATCTATTGTTCGGTAGTCTCGCCAAGGTCCTTCCGCCTTCTCCCTGGAGTTAAGGCTCTTAAAGCAATGAGTGGTTTGTCTAGGAATGCCTGAAGCGCGGCCGCTCTACCAGTCTTCTGGGCAGACCGGGGCGCCTCCGGGGTCATGGAGTTGTGAATTGTATCGCCCAAATTGGAGTTGGAAGCAGTCACCACCAAGCGTGTTCGATTGTGCCTGCTTGTTTGTTCCGTTGGACAGGTCTGTTGAATTCCATAGTTGTCTCCGTCTGTGTTTTCTGCAGGTGCACGCTTATGAAACAGCGATTCCCGTCGCCGCGTGGCCGGACGTTCGGCTAGCAAACAGAACCCATACGGTGTGGAGACTTTCTCCACGTGCATGGACATGGCCGCTTGTGTGGATGGGTCCACGAGGTCCTTGTTGGCGCGGTAAAGCCTCATCTTCCTTGCTGGTGAAGAAACCTTAAGTAACCGGGAGGTTGGAACGAATGGCGATGCGGTGCGCGAGAGCTGTTCGGGGCTGTTGCTGTCCGTAGAAAGCAGCCTCGATCGGTCCGATTCATGACTGTCCTGCAGTCGTGCGCGGGGAGACCGAAATAGCGGAGACGGGATAGTAAAGGTGGGGATTCTCTCCTGTGTCAGAACAATGTTTCGCACAGAGGCACTAGCCTTTGACGCGTACATGCTGAATATACGTGCGTAAAATAGTAAAAGATAACCGAAACAAGGCTTTTTTTTCATAAGCAAATGGACTGATCTCTTCAATGGTCGTACCTATGAGTCACTTTGACGCAACCGTGTTTTATAGCATACAGATACATGCAAGGTGTTGCCAATCTCAATCAAATTAGTCAATGGTCTCTCTGTCTGGGTAAACAACCAGTTGTCTTGATAATATGCCACCCTGTCATTCAGTAAAAGACAGCTCAAATCATCTTCTACTATTTTTTGAATATTTTCAAATCACAGTGACCCATATTTTAGAATCACAGTGACCCATATTTTAGAATCACAGTGATCCTAAAATCACGAAACATTGTACTCTGCGCAAGCGGTAATACATCGTGTAGTATTTGTTGTAGGACGTAGAATGGGAAAGGTTTTAGTGCTGCGCCCGGAAGTGAAATCACGAATGTAGTTTTCAGCTCACTGCCGATGGAGCTCGCGCTGTGGCGGGTAAGAGCTATTGTTTTGAAAAACACACGTTGAACATCTACATTTACCCTGTATAAAAGTACTTGGACAATCTGTTGCGTCCTTGAAGTAGAGGACCGGTTTAGTTTACTGGAAGTCATTCGTGGCTAAGTTCGCTTGTTCGCTAGCTAGACTGCTACTCAGGAAAGACAAGGCTAGCTAATGTAACACACATAATAACAAACCAGTGTGATAACGTTTGTTTCACTGTCTTATAGCGTGTACCGATCTGCTTGTTCAATTCATTTCAGCGTGCTAAGAACCAAACCAGACTGTCTGATCTTGGTCACGCATATTTAGACTTTTTGTCTGGTTGAATAGGGCACTGACTAACGTAAACAGCTTGTAACATAACTACATCGGAAGCACGCTAGCTAACGTTACCTACGTATAGTTTTCCTATGGAATTCAATGGCAAAATGTGAGATGTGTTACTGTACGAGTAGCCTAAAAGACAAAAGACTGGAATGGATATTGGAATAGGTACTACTGTCTAAAGAAAACGGTCACACGGTCTCAAGCATGGCTGAGCAGAGGCACTTCGTCAGTGCTCAGTTTCAATGTTTTTCATTTATTAGATGCTTTTATCCAAATTGACATATAAATAGAGCACACGCTCTTCTTCGGCTGTCGCGTCTCCCAGGTGATGCAGCGACGCTATGAGCCTGGTCCGCAAACGGAAGTGCATCTCCGTCAAAGCTGGCGGAGCCTCCAAGGTAGCGCGCGCAGAGAAGCCAACGGCACCCGAACCTCCGTCATCCCACAATGCATCGCCTCCTACAGTTGAAGACTGTCAAGAGGACGGGAGCCCGGAGGAGGGACAGAGCACGTTGCCATGCCGACTCGGGGCAAAGGTCAGGGGTCAAGGCCAGGGCCCCCTCCAGGAAACTGATGCTCGGGGTAAGGAAGGAAAGAGGGAGGGAGGGGAGGAGAAGGGTGGAGGGGAGGAGGAGAGGGCAGAGGGAGGGAAAGAGTAGTTAAGATGGAGGGCAGGCAGACAGGGTGGAGCGAGGGGAAGAGGGAGGATGGGGAGTTAAAGGGGGCGGAAATGAAGACAGGTTATAGCTGGTCAAGCCAGCATGCACCTGGATGGCTGTGAATTAAGCATATACTGTATTGTGTGTGTGCGTGCATGTGATTGTGCGTGTGTTTGCATGCAGGGCAGGGCAGCAGAGAGGGGGGGTCTCGCCTCTGTTCCAACCCCTCCTGGCCACGCCCCTCGACCGAGGAGGAGATGACTGACACAGACCTGCTGGTCATTGTCACTGGTAAGCAGGAAGAACGCTGTCCTACTCCACCTCTCTACCCCCCTCACACAAATGCACACTAGGGGGGGAACGGTACACTGAAGTCACGGTTCGGTACAACGGAGGGAAAAGCAAAACAAACCAGGTTCTTCTGGTGAATATGGCACATTGAAGATGACATGTAAATTCCGATTGCGTCAGTAATTTTTTTGGCCCTATTTGTATTAGTATCTAATGGCTGGTTAAGCACTGTAGGGAGGAGAAGTTGAACAGTTTTGTTTTGTCTCGTTCCAGTGATTGGCACACCTGGGTGATGGCGTCGGATATTTGTAGTCATTTAGCACACGCCAGATGCGTTAGCTTGTTTGATGTATTTCCACTTACATACCCCACAACCAGTGACGTGCGTGATGTCAGTAAGAGGCTAGGCACTTAAATGGGAAAATGTGTCCAAACTTTTGACTGGTACTGTAAGCTACATGTTGAAGAATACAGGATCGAAGTGCGCAAGTGAGTTTTTCGCTTGTCGTCCGCAGTGAACGGACAGTAAAAGCACTGCTTATTCAAAAAATGTATTTGATTACGCGTAACTGCTACATTCGTCCTCGTAACGTCTAAACAATTGGAATAACACACATATTGCATATATAAATCACAACAATAAACAGTAAAAATACAAATACAAGTTTATAAAATAAAATGATTTAATAAAAATGTTTCAGTTGAATTTTGGCAGGGTAGGCAGTGCCTACCTTGCCTACACAGACTGCACGTCACTGCCCACAACTGCTGAACAACGCCGACACACAGTGCTTGTCTTATCCACCACTCTCTTGCCTGTACTTCTGTAAGTGAATGGGAAACCAAAGTTTTCCCAAACTTGCAATCTTAAAGAGGCCGGCGGGTCCTCTATCTCGCGTGGGTCGCCACCACTCGCCATACTCGTCCTTAGTGCTGCTAGCTAGCCTATCTCTGACTCACGGCGGCGCCAATCAGAGCTTCAGAGCTACAGATTAGATGTCCCTAAAGAACACGAGTATCTAACAGTAGTTCCACATTACATTTATTAATTTGCACGAGTTTTTTTTATTTTTATACCGTGTATTCTCCGTGTAATTTCATGCACCGAACCGTGACGCCCGTACCGTACGGTTCGGTACGAATACATGTTCCGTTCCACCCCTAACACACACACTCCCTCTCTTACTCCCCCTCCTCTCACTTACTCCCTGCCCGCTCTCTCTGTAACTCCTCCCCCCTCTCTTACTCTCCCTCTCTTACCCCACACACACTCTCTCACTTACCCCCGCTTACTCTCCCTCAATCTCTCCTGCTCTCTCCCTTACTCCCTCTCTCCCTTACTCCCTCTCTCTCTTACACCCTTCTCTCTCTTTCTCCCTTACTTCCTCTCTTCCTCAGAGGAACAGTGCAGGACGCGCCAGGGAGTCAGAAAGAAAGGAGGCGGGGCAAAGAGGAAGAGGAGACCGGCCGAGGACCAATCAGAGGAAAGTCAGAGTGAAGAGCCGGGCTCAGAGGTGGAGATTGACAGGCAGCTGGACCAACAGCTGGAGAACAAGTCCAAACAGCACAACCTCACCACTACCAACGTGCGCAACATCATTCATGTGAGTGTCTCCACAGAGACTGGGCGCCACGGCAACCAGGGGTGACATCAGCGTGGCGATGAGGTGATGATTAAAATGTTGAGATCCAGTGTTACGAATGTAAAATGGCATTTTATGGCCTTTGACCCCCTACAGGAAGTGATCACCAACGAGCATGTGGTGGCCATGATGAAGGCTGCCATCAACGAGACCGAGGCTGTGCCTGTGTTTGTGAGTGTCACTCAGATACAAGCCAAGAAGAAGAGTTAATCCACTTCCTGTTCCTGGTTCATCTAGGTTTCTCACCTCTCCACCCCTCCCCCATTATTATTCCCAGGAGCCCAAAATGACCCGCTCCAAACTGAAAGAGGTGGTGGAGAAAGGAGTGGTGAGTTCTCTATCTCTCTCCCACCCCTCTTCACTCTTTCTTTCTTTCTTTCTCTCTCTTCCACCCCTCCTTTCTCTCTTTTTTGTGAACGCATAAGTAAGCATGTTAAAGGGCTCCGATGGTGTTTAGAGTATGCTTGATTTGCCTCCCAGGTCATCCCAGCATGGAACATCTCCCCCATTAAGAAGGCCAGTGAAGTCAAGGTACCACCCAGCCCTCCTGCTCTGCTGAAGAGAACAACACAAAACACACACATACACTCTCACTCACACAAGGCTTTACCACTGCACTGAAGATCACCGTACTTGTGTGTGTGTGTGTGTGTGGGTCGAAGGCGCCCCAGTTTGTGGACATCCCCCTGGAAGACGAGGACTCCTCTGATGAAGAGTACCGCCCCGATGAGGAAGAGGAGGATGAGACGTGTGAAGATGTAAGAGCTTCATGTTAGTGTGTTCGTAGATCAGAGGACCCGGGTTCGAATCCCGGTTTGGGAAAGATCTGGAGGAAGTAATACTGACAGGCTGTACCACTGTTATGTGTGTGTGTGTGTGTGTGTGTGTGTGTAGACGTTCCAGGAGAGTGACATGGAGAGCACAGCCTCGTCTCCCAGGGGAGTCAGAGCAGGGATCCTCAGAGCTGCCAGCCAGGAGGAGGAACACAGCTCCCTGCAGGTACACACACACACACACACACACACACACACACACACACACACACACACACACACACACACACACACACACAGCTCCCTGCAGGTACACACACACACACACACAGCTCCCTGCAGGTACACACACACACACACACATAAAAACGCATGTGGTTGATACATTTTTCAGGCTCCCACTCACTATAAAACTTGAGGGCAGCTATTGTTTCTCTACTAAGCGATTGGCTGGTAGTGCTTTTGTAGGTTGAGGAAAACCAATCAACGAAAATCAATCTCATAAACATGTCATTGTCATCGAGGAAGATTCTGTCATGAACATTTTCTAGTTCTCCTATCCATAGGTACACACACATCCTCCTTCATCCTTTCCCATTTTCCCATTCCTCTCCCCCCTCTCTCTCTCTCTCTCTCTCTCTCTCTCTCTCTCTCTCTCTCTCTCTCTCTCTCTCTCTCTCTCTCTCTCTCTCTCTCTCTCTCTCTCTGTCTCTGTCTCTGTCTCTGTCTCTGTCTCTGTCTCTGTCTCTGTCTCTGTCTCTGTCTCTGTCTCTGTCTCTGTCTCTCCCTCTCCCTCTCTCTCTCTCTCTCTCTGTCTCTGTCTCTGTCTCTGTCTCTCCCTCTCTGTCTCCCTCTCTCTGTCTCTCTCCCAGGTGTACAATCACAAAGCGAGACGTCGTATGGGCCCGCCCCTTCCTCCCCCTGGCCCGCCCATCAAACCGCCCCCAGACTCCAGCTTCCTGGAGAAGCTCCACGCCGTGGAGGAGGAGCTAGCCATAGGCCCTGTCCCCGCCTGCATGGAACCCTTTCAGGTACCGCCCCGTCCCAGAGACTGACCTATCAGATTCCCCGAACGGAAGCTGACAGTTTGAGTTGACTTCCTCTCCTCTCCTCCTCGCCCCACTCCTCCTCCCTCTCTCTCCTCCTCCCCCTGCCCCAGCCCCTGACCCTCCCTCAGCCCCAGCCCCTGCCCCCCCCCCAGCCCCAGCCTCTGGCCCCAGCGGAGGACAGCGTGATGGCGTGGAGGACTCGCTCCAAGCGTCCTCTCAGGGACGTCCCCCTGGGGCGCCTGGAGGCGGAGCTAAGGGCCCCTGACACCACGCCCGACATGTACGAGTGTGGCTCCGCCAAGGAGGACCGCGAGTGGACCCATTGGCTGAGAGGGCTCATGTGCTCCGACGCTGAGAACGATGGTCTGTGAGAGAGTGTGTGAGATATAGTGTGTGTATGAGTGAGTGTCTAACCCTTTTAATAAAAGACCTTGCGTGAGCAAAATCCTTGTCAACAGGCAGCCTGCGGAACTGGGTCAATAGAATTCCTCCTGTGTGTGTGTGTGTGTGTGTGTGTGTGTGTGTGCGAGCGCAAGCAGGATGTACGATATGTGTGTGACATATAACTCCAGTTTAGTGCATGCCACACAGACTGCACTGCTCTGCATGATCAGCACACTGGACACTTGACTGCTGTTAGTCACACACACTTCAGGAAGACTGAAGGCTGGGGACACACTAAGCCTGAGTGTGTGTGTGTGTGTGTGTGAGAGAGAGAGGGAGAGTCTGTGACTTTGTGTGTGATGATGTCTCAGTGTGTGTGTGTGTGTGTGTGTGTGTGTGTGTGTGTGTGTGTGTGTGTGTGTGTGTGTGTGATGTTGTGTCTGTGTGTTTGTGTGTGTGATGATGTCTGTGTGTGTGATGTCGTCTCTCTGTTTGTGTGTGTGTGTGTGTGTGATGATGTCTGTGTGTGATGATGTCTGTGTGTGATGATGTCTGTGTGTGATGATGTCTGTGTGTGTGATGTCTGTGTGTGATGATGTCTGTGTGTGTGTGTGATGATGTGTATCTCCCTCCTCCTCTCTCAGAGGAAGCTGATGATGATGATGATCCAGAGTATAACTTCCTGGCCGACACAGACGAGCCTGATGTGGAGGATTACCGTAACGACCGGGCCGTACGCATCACCAGTAAGTCACCACGGCAACCTGGAGACAAAAGTTGTAGATGTGCGTTTGCCGTTAATGGAGCTATAACCTCTCTCTCTCTCTACCAGAGAAGGAAGTGAACCAATTGATGGAGGAGTTGTTTGAAACGGTAAGACATCCACCTGTGTGTGTGTGTGTGTGTGTGTGTGTGTGTGTGTGTGTGTGTGTGTGTGTGTGTGTGTGTGTGTGTGTGTGTGTGTGTGTGTGTGTGTGTGTGTGTGTGTGTGTGTGTGTGTGTGTGTGTGTGTGTGTGTGTGTGTGTGTGTGTGTGTGTGTGTGGAACCTGTGTCTTAATTTGTGTGTGTGGTAACTTGTGTGCGTGGTAACTGTGTGTGTGGTAACTGTGTGTGTGCGTGGTAACTGTGTGTGTGTGTGTGTGGTAACGTGTGTGAGTGTGGTAACTGTGTGTGTGTGTGGTAACTGTGTGTGTGTGTGTGTGGTCCAGTTCCAGGAGGACCTGTGTTCTCAGGAGCAAGACGAGGAAGGACATGAGGAAGAGGAGGAGAGTCAGGAGGAGTCCCGCGACACACACACCTTCACCACGCCCGCTCCACCCTGCCCGTGAGCACACACACACTTACCACACTGCATACACACCACACCACACATACATCCAAACGCAACACGTCACACATACATACACGCACACTGTAGCCCACCCTGTCCAATAATATTATTGTACATACAGAGAGACACACACACAACTACTGACCCCTGACCTGTGCCCCCAGGCGCTGGCAGGAGCCCGTGTACCAGGAAGAAGAAGATGATGGAGGCTTCCAGACTGTGAGGGAGCAGCTGGCAGCCATGAGGAAGAAGAGGCTCCAGACCCCACAACCCCCCGCCCTCACCCCCGCCCTCACCCCCACCGTCAACGCCACCCAGAAACTGCAGCTGCAGCAGCAGATCCAGCAGGTCACACACACACACTCCTCTCCTCCTTTCCTTTACAGCCTCTCTCCTCTCCTCCCACTATCCTCTCTTTCCCCTCCTCCTCCTTCCCTCTCTCCTCCTACCTCTCTCTCTCTCTCCTCTCTAACTGTGTGTCTCTGTCCTGCAGCATGTCCAGCTGCTCACCCAGGTCTACATGCTGGCTAGCCCAGTAGCAGCCCTGCACAGTGAAGCTCACACCACCCTGCAGTTCCTGGTGAGACACACACACACACCACCTAGCAGTTCCTGGAGACCCCCCCACACACACACTACCCTTCAGTTATTGGTCAGACACACACACTCCACCAGTTCTTGGTAAGACCCCCCTTAATATCCTCTTCTTTTTTCTTCCTCTCACCCCCCTCCCCCACCAGACTGAGCTGCAGGTGTTTGCCCAGCAGAGGGAGCTGTCCCAGGGCCCAGGCAGCCTGTTCAGGGCCTCCAACCTCCAGGGGGCGCTGTCCTTACTGGTGGAGCTCCGCCTCCGGCCCATCCCCTACAGCCCCAACATCACCCAGCCCACCTCGCAGGGACGCAGTGAGTGGGTGGGTGGGAGGGGGGCGGAGGGGTGGGCGCTAGCATAGGGTTGGCGTGGGCGAGAGGATCTGCAGTTGTCTTTGTTTGGATATGCTATGGATTCTAGATCTTAGACGTACATACGTTTAGTGGTTATTAAGCAGTGTCATAGATCCATGAGTACTAGAGCCTGATGGATACCAGATTTTTGGGGGGCGATACCGAGATATGACTGAAAAATATTATTGGCCAATGTATCGTTGTTGTGTCCGTCAGTCCGTCGGTACCCGCTGATGCCCGCCCAGCTGGCCTGGCTATTCGCCACCCGTCCTGTCTTCCTGTACCCAGAGCTGCTGCCATTGGTCAGTCTGGACCCCGCCCTCTTAGCCCCGCGAACTTTCAACTCCTTCATCCCAGCTGAGGACTGGTACGTTCCCCCCTGCGCACACATCCAGTCAGACCGGCCAGTCATGTGGACATGCATTCAGTCATATGTGCCATTCACAAATGATTTGACTTCGACCTCCACTTATTCAACCATCCTTACACTCATAGGTCCATTTAGAGATCCATACTTTCTTATATTTATTCTATTTGTGTGCGTGTGTGTGCGCGTGCTCCAGCCTGCTGGTGCTGGGCATGAGGAACATGCAGGGAACCCTGAAGCCCATGGAGAACCTGTGTCAGTACCTGCTCCGAGCCAAGGCCCCCGCCCAGACCAGAGGACACCTGCTGAAGCAGAGCACGCCTCGCAGGCCCGACAGCATCCTCAAGGTAGGGCTGCTACTCTCACCATGCACTCACTGCTGGAGACTCCTGACTACTGCAGACTGCTGGAGACTACTGACTACTGCAGACCGCTGGAGACTACTGACTACTGCAGACTGCTGGAGACTACTGACTACTGCAGACTGCTGGAGACTACTGACTAATGCAGACCGCTGGAGACTACTGACTACTGCAGACTGCTTGAGACTACTGTAGACTGCTTGAGTCTAGTGACTACTGCAGACTGCTGGAGACTACTGCAGACTGGTGTAGACTACTGCAGACTGGTAGAGACTGGTAGACACTAGTATAGACTGGTAGAGAGAGAATGCTACTGCGGCCTGGTAGAGACTACTGCAGACTAACTCCTAGACCAGTCCTAACCAGTAGTGGTCCTGTGTGTGTCCAGGTGTACTACCGGCAGAGGGTGGTACTGCCCATGCCCCTGGCCTGTCGCGGGGTGGAGCCTGGAGACCAGCGCCCCCCGGTGGAGAGAGACGAGGACATCATGCCAGCCTGGCTGAGGGTAACCGCATTAGACATTGTATTCATTTAGCATATAATTTTCTCCAAAGCAACATACAAATACTGCTGCATGCAGAAAGTACAGCAGAAAGTCAAGGAGCAGGAGTGCATAGCTCTAACAGTATTTAGCTGGTCAAAGTTGAGGAACGGTCTGGATTTACCAGGTACTGTACCCCCTCTGCCAGATGTATCACAGTCATCTGCTGCTGGCTGTTCCATGGCCTGCAGGAAGAAAGTGCTTGTGTGATAGCTTTAGCTCAGTGGTAGAGCCTTCGACTGCAGGTCAAGAGGTTGCAGGTTCAAATGCCCCTGTGGACGTCAGTGTTTTTTCATGGTTATAAGTTGTATCAACAGTTTACATATGTCAATTAGCGGAATTAAGTGGTTACAAGCTGTTTACAGTGGCTATTAGCAGTCATAAGCTCCTGTTGTGTCTAAACTCGTCTTTCTTCATCCACAGAGGAGTCTTCCGGTCATCTACCCAGCTGTGAGACAATGTAACATGGCCGGTGATCCCAAATGCTCCAAAAACAAAAGGTACTACAGCTACCCCCCCGGCACCCTCTACCCACCCCACCTCCCCGACGGCTTCATCCTCAAACCCAGCGGCTTCAAAAACATGCTCGTCTCAGACGGCGCCCCCAGCAGGACCGGAGGAGGTACTGCGCACCCGGGGGACCACGCGAACAACGAACGGAAACAGCGGCCGGTCCAGGGCGCGTCGAAACCCAAGTCAAAAACAACAAGGGGAAAGTCTCGCTCGAAGACCTCCCAGAATGCAATGCAGGTCATTCTCAATAGGCCCGCCTCGGGCGCTTCGTCATTGGATGCTCAGTGGTCAGAGTCTGCCCTATCGGCTAAAGAGCTTGTCACTCAGAGGGTCAGCACCTTCGCTGGGCTGCACAGGCTACCCAGGTTCCTCCCCCCTGCATGTCCCTCCCACCCTCATGCTACAGGGTCTCTGGAGGCGGCTAGCAGGGGCACCACAGCCCCAGACCGGCTCCCTGCTACCACTCAGGCTCCTTCACTTCCTCCTCCCTTCATCCAGATCCAGACCTCCGCTCTTCATCCCTCCCTCTTGGAAACCCTGATGGACGGGGAGTGTGTCACCGTCGTCATGGTGAGGAGGGAGGAGGAGGTGGGGGGGGACGAGGAGGTGGAGAAGGGAGAAGAGGAGGAAGAGGAGGAGGATTGTTACGATGACATGCCCCTCCTGGCACTGTCAGAGTCCTCTGCCAGTCCTGCAGGAAGCATTGACCCCGGTGACCTCACAGAGGCGGAGTCGGAGAAAGGTCAAGAGGTCACACTGGTGCAGTCAGACGTGGGGGGTGGAATCAGGGAGGGAGAAAAGGAAATACAAGAGGAAGCGGGGCACCATGGAGGGATTGTGGAGGGAGAGCGGCAAGGCCAACAGGAACAGGAAGTGATGTCACCATTCTCTGACGAGTCCACCCTCTCAGTGCCGGAGCTACAGGTGAGGTCACATGTTGAGGCTGCTTCAATATGATTGGCCAATGTGTAAATCGACCAATTATATTTCAGGCTGTGTGCTTGCATGCAGATAGACATTACAGTTTGTGTGTGTGTGTGTGTGTTTTTCGTAGGAGACAATGGAGAAGCTTTCCTGGCTGGCATCAGAGGGGAGGTTAGAGGTCATAGAGAGTTCATTCTCAAACCCAGATCCCGTGGCCCCTCCTCCTCCTCCCCCCCCTCCCGTGACCCCCCTCCCCCATGATGACACAGAGCTACAGGGGTGTGACCCCCACAGGGAGAAGGAAGAGCTTGCGTATGCACAGGATTACCTCAACAGGGTGAGCTGAACTTTGAACTTTGTTTATGCTAGCTTAGCCTGCTCTATCTCTGCGAAGCGTTAGCTCAGCCTCTTGTGACCACGTTCTGGCTTAACGTGGATCGTCCCAATGAAGCTTTCAGATGGCTGTTCTTTACCTGCAATCTCTCAGACGGATAGTCTTCTTTCTGCTCCCTCCTTCCCTCTCCTTCCTCCTCTTTCCCCCTCTCTCCTCCCCTCACCTCCAGGTGTGTGAGTCTCTCCAGAAGGTTCCGGGGCGTCTGGGGGACTTCCTGGCGGCCCTGTGTGAGTTTGAGCGTGGCGGGGGGCGGACCCCCGTGGAGCTGTTCTCCCTGATCAGGCCGGTTCTGCAGGACTGGCCCGACTTGCTGCGAGACTTCGCTGCCTTCCTCCACCCAGACCAGGCTCAGCACTGCGGCCTGGTGAGACCACGCATGTAACCGACCGCCACCGCTGGTCTCACCACAGCACAGTTTCACACTCCGTCATGTTTACAGGAGATCGTTTTTTTGTGGCACGAGCTGATTGGCTACTGTTCAGGGGCAAAGAATATGTGCTCTGATTGGCCTCACGCAGCTGTACACACCCAAATGCAGAACGTTTCTCAGCTTTTGAGTGAATTGTGTTTGTACATAGGAGTTGTGTTGAAACGCAGTACACAGTCAGTAAAATACGTAGGTTGTTTTACATTATTGAGGATATACCACCGGAGTTTGTACTTTTGAGATTGTTCATGTCTTTTGCATCTACTTTCTTCCTTCCTGGCCTCATTCCTTCTTTCCCTCACTCCCTCCCTCTCTCCTGGCAGTTGGCAGAGCAGCAGGCGTTTGAGCGTAGTCGGCGGTTCCTACGGCAACTTGAACTAAGCTTCGGAGAGGACTCCTCCCACTACCGCCAAATAGTGAGCATCCTCCAAGGAGGCCACGCCCACAGCCCTCTGGGTATCAAGAAGGTACACTCGTCTACTTCCTGGTTACCAACCAACCACTAGATACTGTTATTGAAGTTTGAAACTCACATAAATGTTTGCATACCTGATATCAGCTGACCTGTCTTTTCCTTTTCCTGTCTTTCCTCTTTCTGGTGTTTCTCTTTCTGGTTCTCTTCTGTTTCTCTCTGTCTCTCTCTTTTTCTTTCTTTGCCTAGATGAAAGCACAGATCACGGGCCTTCTCAAAGGCCACTCCCACCTCCAGGAAGAATTTTGGGTATTTTTCGACATGTTATATTCCCTGTCGTCTGAGGCAGAGTGTCAGGACACCTCAAACTACACTTCCCACAATGCACCGCAAAGAGGGAGGAGAAGACAGGCTTCCAATCCCAGGAGAACCAAACGGAGAGAGCAGGAAGAGGGGGAGGATGGGGGAGACATGGATGAGCAGGCCTGCATCTCGGACAATCCTGTCTGTGCCAAAAACATCTCCCTCACCCCCACGGGAGAGAAGATTATACTCTGGACCAGGTCAGAACCAAAGCCCTCCTCTCCTCCATCATCCCCTCCTCTCCTCCTCCATCATCCCCTCCTCTCCTCCTCCTTCATCCCCTCCTCACTTCCTTCCTAAAGTGCATTTAGAAAGTATAGCAGAAAATGAAGGATCAGAAATGCATAGTTATCGGTGGTCAGAGTCAAAGAACGATCTGTATTTATCAGGCCCATTGATAATTATCAACATCTCAGCTACCAGAAAACGGTACAATACAACTATAATGCAACAATAACATCTCAACAACAATATTACATAATACGGTACAACAAAAACAGTGTCATGTCTTAAGTGCAACATCAAACAATTTGTCAAGACGATTTTTTTTGAAGGTGTCTCCTAAATTGAAAAATTAAATGAAGATTGAACTGTTGCACTTTTTTAAATGCAGGTCTGAACATTAGTTTGAACAAACGTTTTTTTCATTCAACAGAGAAGCAGATCGAACAATCTTGACGACCTGCCAGCTGAGAGGAGCCAATCAGAGGACGTTTCAGACCATCTCCGCCCAACTCGGCAACAAGACACCCAATGAGGTTAGAGGTGTAGTTGGTTTCAACTATGAATGACTGCTTTTGGAAAGTAGCTTGCATCTTGAACAACTTCTGTTTACCCATATTTCCTTGCGTCTAGGTGAGCGCACGTTTCAAGGACCTCATGCGGTTGTTCCGCTCAGCCAATCAAAGACCACGTTCAGACCAGGAAGAGGAAGTGAGCGCCACTGAGCAGGAAATCAACTCCACGGAACCCGCGCCAGACTGAATGTGTTTTGGGGAACCCCAGAAGGAAAAGTACCAGTGTTCTACTGGATCAGAGCTGGAACCGGAACCATCACAACAGCTTAGCTACCTGGACTCAAGAGAGTAGAGCGGGTTATGAGGGAGGGATGGAGAGAAAGAGTGAGAGAAGAAGAGGAGGGAGAAGTAAAGAGAGAGTTCAAAAGACACATCAAGGGCTTGGGTGTGTCTTTCTCTCTCGGGGAGAAATGTTTACAGAACCGCACCTTATCCCCCCAGCATGTCAGCTGGGTGCCACAGCTGCAGTGCCGGTGCATGTTGGGCTTCCTGTTTTAGCTGTCTAGCAGCTAGCGGGTGCTTCCTTAGAGACAAGCCTACACAGCCAACATGGGACAGATTCTGCATGGCTTTGGATGTGTGTTTTCCGAGACGGGAAGACACATTTTCTCAGTTTCTTTTGTGTTGTGGGAGGGAGCAACTTATCTTTTACTTTGATTTAGGACAGTTTAAATCTCTTTATAGCTTTTAAGACAGGAGGAGATTGTTTATGATGTATATAGGCCCCGTGTAGGAGTGTGCAGAGCTTACATATAGCTCATGCACAGACAAGTGTCAGCTGATGTTAACAATAAATCCTGGTGACTGGGCTGATGATGTATTTGTCTAACGGGAAGCACTTGAACAATAATTTGGATAGTTGTACAGCCTGTATAATATGATGTACTGTAAAAACCTGTGTATGGATGGCTACAACCACTCTTTTTTTATATTAAAGTTGGAAGGGTTCTATGTGGAGCGTGCTGTTATAATTGCAAAGTCGTACAAATGTTGGAATAAAAGGGTTAGGGAAAAAACATCCTTCAAAGAGTTCATCCTTAGAGAAATTCGTTTTCAGGACACAGCGAATGAAAATCCGAAAATCTGAAATGACCCCTTTATAAACCAACACGACGGGTTGTAATGTGATAGGCATCCGAGTAGCGCAATTGAATTGTTACATCGCATCAACGTTGACCCTTCTGGTCCAATCACACGCTCGCTGTCCGGCAAGTTCTGTTTATGCCCCGCCCCCTCAGTGTGCCTCTTGGATCGTAATCAGGGAAAGGTGTTCTGTCATCCGCTGTGACAGTAATTATACCTTTTCGGGTTTACTTTCCTTACTACATATATTACATTATTTGCAGCTATCCGTCTAAAAAAACATGGCATCTTCTTCATCTCTCATTTTTGCTCTCACGTTAACGCTGTGGATGTTCGCCGGATCGGTTCTCGCCAAGGGCGATGTGCTGGAGCTCGGAGACGGGGATTTCGATTATCTGGCATCGGAACACGAGACAATGCTAGTAAAATTCTACGCTCCGTGGTAAGCGATAATGCTATGAAAGAAACGGGTCAAATACGGCGTTTGTGCTACTTGTTTTGCTATTCTGCGTCTTACTTTCCGCTATTCCGGTGGAGCGGGCGTCCTGAAGCATGTCTGCTGACCAGAATATCCCCATCATAATCACTTGGATGCTAGCTTGAGATCCACGACCGCGGATCTTGTCCTTAATAACAGGCTAATTAATGTACAATCATTCACTTCAGACGCTATCTTCATAAATAAATGCCACAAACATTGACATTCCCAGTCACCATATTTTCCTGCCCTGAAGTTGTCCTATTCTGGTTAGAAGATACATCCGTTTGGTGTTTGCAGGTGTGGACACTGTAAGAAACTCGCCCCGGACTTTGAGACGGCAGCAACCCGACTGAAAGGGACCGTTCCTCTGGCCAAGGTTGGGAGCCCGTCACTAAAACTTCTGCACAGTGTTGTCTGCTCCTTAATTTGCAGTTTTATAAATGTTCCTGCCTCTCTATTTCTCTTCTTTACCTGTCTCCTCCCCCCCTCACCCACTGCTCTCCTTTCCCCCCAGGTGGACTGTACCGCCAACCCAGACACATGTGGTCGTTTTGGGGTAACAGGATATCCCACACTCAAGATCTTCAGGAACGGAGAAGATTCCTCAAGCTACGATGGGCCACGAACAGCAGGTGCATATTTGTGTCTGTGTGCGCGCATCTGTGTGTGTGTGCATGTCTGCTTTGTGTGTGTGTGTGTGTGTTGTCACCAACGTTGTTGTAAACTATGACCCTGGCTGTGCCTCCAGATGGCATAGTGCACCACATGAAGAAGCAGGCTGGTCCCAACTCTCTGAGCCTGCACAGCCAGGCTGACCTTGAGGCCTTCATCAACCACTTTGATGCCAGCGTTGTTGGTGAGCTGGGGAGGAATGGGGTACGAAGGGGTGAGTGAGTGAGTGTGTGTGAGTGTGTGAGTGTGTGTGTGTGTGTGTGTGTGTGTGTGTGAGAAAAGGGGAGGAAAGAGAGTTGAGTCTGGGAGTTTCTCCTTGCTTGTCTTTCGATGGCTCTGTGTGAAGGTCTAACACAGCAGATTACCTCCTCCTCTCCCCCCCCCCCTAACCCTAACCCCCCATCATCCAGGATTCTTCCCAGGGTCGGAGGGCAGCCAGCTGGCTGAGTTCCTGAAGGCGGCCAGCATGATGAGGGAGCACTTCCGCTTCGCCCACACGTCCGACCTGAGCCTGGGAGCTCCGTACGGCGTGGCCGCCAAGTGAGACACGCCTGTGGACGTGTTCATACGACCCACACGTCTACTGACCAACACGCTTCCACAGTCACTGCTGTGTGGACGTGTTAAAACCCCACCAGACGACACACTAGTACTTTCTATACTCATACTTTTCATTAATGGATTATATCTACTGGATTATGGATTATATCTACTGTCTAACAGCCAGACCAACGCACTCACCTTCTCTTCCACCTGTCTGTGTGTGTGTCTGTGTGTGTGTGTGTGTGTGTATCCAGGGGCGTGCTTCTCTTCCGGCCCCCCAGGCTGAGCAGTAAGTTTGAGGACAGCGTGGTCCACTTTACCGACACCATCTCCCCAGCCTCTCTTCGACGCTTCATCAGAGACAACATGTAAGGCTTGGTTTTAGTGTCTAGGTTCTGGTTTTAGTTCTGGTTGTTCCAGCAGCTCTATAAACACTGGAGGGGGCCGTCGTAGAGGCTCTTATAACAGAACCCATGGGGGTAAAAATTGGACAAAGTAATAGTTTCAGGTTGAAAATCTCTCTGTCTCTCTCTGTACTGTATGTATCTCTCCTGCCTTTATCTGTCACTCTGTCTGTCTCAATAGTAAATGTCTCTATACAGGATCTCTCTGTGTGTTGTCTAATAAATGTCCCTGTTCCCTCTTTGAACAGTTTTGGAATTTGCCCGCACCTGACCAATGAGAACAGGGACAGGATGAAGGGGCGGGACTTGTTGACAGTGTACTACGACCTGGACTACCTACGCAACCCCAAGGGCTCCAACTATTGGAGGAACAGGTAGAGCCACTGGCCAATCCTGAAACCAACTTATCTGCGTTGATTTGTCAGTGGAACCTGAATGCTCCTTCTTCTCTTACTCCTCCTTTTTTTTATCTTGTTCTTCTATTTCTTCCTGTTTTCCTCCTCTTTCCCCTTCTTCTCCTGCATCCCTCTCTTCCTCCTCCTCCAGGGCGATGAAGGTGGCCTCCCAGTTCCTCTCCCAGGGTCTGAGTTTCGCCGTGGCCAATCGGCGGGACTTTGTGGACGAGCTGGAGCAAGAGTTTGGACTGGGGGCGTCCGACGGGGGGGACCTGCCCTTCGTGACCATCCGGACCGCCCGCGGTCACAAGTACACCATGCGGGAGGAGTTCACGTGAGTCAGGGGGCTGGGTCAGGGGGCTGGGTCATGGGGCTGGGTCATGGGGCTGGGTCATGGGGCTGGGTCATGGGGCTGGGTCATGGGGCTGGGTCATGGGGCTGGGTCAGGGGGCTGGGTCAGGGGGCTGGGTCATGGGGCTGGGTCATGGGGCTGGGTCATGGGGCTGGGTCAGGGGGCTGGGTCATGGGGCTGGGTCATGGGGCTGGGTCAGGGGGCTGGGTCAGGGGGCTGGGTCAGGGGGCTGGGTCATGGGGCTGGGTCATGGGGCTGGGTCAGGGGGCTGGGTCATGGGGCTGGGTCATGGGGCTGGGTCAGGGGGCTGGGTCATGGGGCTGGGTCAGGGGGCTGGGTCAGGGGGCTGGGTCAGGGGGCTGGGTCAGGGGGCTGGGTCAGGGGGCTGGGTCAGAGGGTGTGAAGAACTCTGCCTGCTGGAGGAGCTGAGGGTTAAGTGGAGGCGTGCTCTGCCCCCCTGTGCTGCAGGAGGGACGGGAAGTCTCTGGAGAGGTTCCTGGATGAGTACTTTGCCGGACGACTGAAACGCTACATCAAGTCTGAACCCATCCCTGAGAAGAACAAGGGACCCGTGAAGGTCGGTCTGGCTGTCTGTCTGTGTCTTCATGTCCGTCTGTCTTCCCGCCTGCCTGCCTGCCTGCCCTCCTTCCTCACGGTCTGTCTGTCTGTATGCCTGTCTGTCTTCATGTCTGACTGCATGTCTGTTTGCCTGCTTGTCTGCCAGTCTGTCTATGTCTACATTGTCTTCAACAACAACAGTTCCTATCTAATCGTGTGTGTGCGTGTGCGTGTGTGTGTGTGTGTGTGCGCGCGTGCGTGTCCAGGTAGTGGTAGCTGAGTCATTTGAGGAGATGGTGAACGCTGCAGAGAAGGACGTGCTGATAGAATTATATGCTCCCTGGTGTGGACACTGCAAAAGCCTGGAGCCCAAATACAAAGAGCTGGCGGAGCAAGTGAGAGACACACACACACATTCAGACTTATACACACAAACACACACTCACTCTCACATACTGCATACTCACTCACAGACACACTCACTTTTTCCCTCACACACACACACACACACAAACAATCTCTCTCTTTTTCTCCAATGGATTGTATGTGTTGTGCCTCGCAGCTCTACGATGACCCCAATATTGTCATCGCCAAGATGGACGCTACGGCCAATGACGTCCCTGAGGGCTTCGACATACAAGGGTGAGACACCGCATCCCCCTTTCTTCGTCTCTCCTTTTTTCTCTCCCTCTTTTACTGTGACCATCTTGGTTGCTAATTCCATCATCTCCCTCTCTTTCTCTCTGTCTCTCTCTCTAGTTTTCCCACCATCTACTTCTCCCCAGCCGGTCAGAAGAACCAGCCGAAACGATACGAGGTAAGACCCACCACATCAGTCTTTCAACGGGCCGTGCACCTGGCCAGTCATGTTCATTCATCCGTTGTCGTTGGTTCCAGGGAGCTCGCGAGGTGAAGGACTTCCTCAACTTCCTGAAGAAGGAAGCCTCGCACGCCCTCGTCGTGAGCGGAGTGAGGGAGGAGCTGTGAACAAGCAGGAACGGGAAGTGAGGACTGGCCGGGGTGCATGGTGGGAGATGTGGTTTGGGACCTCCCCCGGCGCTCACGTCGCAGGCTGTCTTACTGTAGAGTCGCGAAGGAACATCTGACAAGATCTCTTTACAAAACTGTTTTCAAACGATAACGCGTGGCTGACTCGACAGGAAAAGAGCCACCGGTTGTGTGGAGAATATTCCCACGGAATTGAAACAGAAGGACTACCTGGAGTGAAGGAGGAGGTGGAGAGAGAAGACCTCTGTTGATTAAACATACACTTAGAAGTTCCAGGACAGAGACCAGTGGGTAGGCTCTCTGGCATGACCTGAGGACCCTGGAGCCACCAGACTCAGCTGCCTTTAAGGGTTCATGGTGCGTGTAGATTAGCCTTGTGTTATCTTCGGGTCATTCTGACCCATCAGTCGATGTGACCCACCGTCGTATTGCGACAACTTTACCGCATACAAAAACAAAGTGAAGCATTTTCTTTTAACCGTTGGGCTGTCTCAGACCCCCAACATTGCGGAGGTTAAAAGAAAGTTATTTTTATTTGTTTTTGTATTGGGTAAAATTGGCTAAACACAACGATGGTTCGTTATGAACCTTTGGGTCATGTGACCCGAAGGCAGCACAAGGGTTAATGTTGTCTCTCCTCTCATTCTAAACCACATTATTCTGTATAGACTCTGTCCATGCTTCCTATCCCGGTTCCTTTATTGGTTAGCATGAGAACTGATTTCTTGTTTTGGAATCAAGGGGCAACCTCCAGGGCTGAAAAATTAAGTGGCTTAAAGTGCAATACCGCCAATGGTCGCCAGGGGCTGGCTCCAAAAATCTCTGGCTCCCATTCAAAAATCGCCAACTTCTCTCACTAAATAAAAAAAAATTGTCCACAATTCATTATGGTGTCATTAGCTAGATTCCCTTCTTCTTATCAGTGTCCTGGTGGTCCATCTGAAAATGATTTGATGATGTAGATATTAGGCCTCAAAGATCAGTATATTTGGGGGGTGGATGGCTTGATTGACAGGTATACTAGCCAGGGGCATAGAGGACAAAGTCCGTTAGAGAGGTGGGCGTGCATCGTGTCCTCGCCTTCTACACCAGACGTTTGAAACCTCTGGGCCTACACCAGATTCTAAGAACCCCCAGACCCAGAGTTCTAGAATCCCAGGCCCTACATCAGTTCTAGAACCCCATTCCATACACCAGTTTTTGAACCCCAGGTCAAAAGTTCTAGAACCCTGAGCAGACCGTGAGGAACTGGGACATGCATATACTATAGTTGTGTGTTTGTTGTGTGGTACTAATTTATTATGCATATTTATTTATTCAGTATGAACAATACAATGGAATGAAACAAACAAAACTCTTTTGTACATATCTACAAAAGCTCTGTGTTGTCTAATATTGTCTCTGCATTTTGAATAGTCTGTTTTGACAAAGCCTTATAATTTATCAGTGTGATTTTTTTGTTGTTGTCTTGCCAGCGAAGGAGCAACCATTACCAGTGTGTTGTTTGGTGCTGAAGCTGGGGTCTTTGTCATTTCTCTTGGCCCTTTTATCAATGAAACGAAGAGTTTCATTGATAAAAGTTTATTAAAATAAAGATAAATTTTTCTGAAGTCTTCTGATGCCATTCTATGACTGTCTGGCATGGGTCGTGTTGTATGTGCGAGAGAGAATTATGGTCCTGTGAAATGCATGCACTGGATTAATGTACAAACAAATACAGGTCATTCAAAATCAACGATGGAATTTATCGGCTACTGTTTAGGGAGTGCCTTTGTGTCACATCCCCATTAATCCTCTTAAGCGTTCTCCACTCATTCTATTGGTAGAAATTAGAATCAGTCATTACTTTGTCGTAGACTATTGGTCAAGACGTCAGCAGCCACCCGCCTTCCTGTGCCTCCCTTCTTCCTCCCCTTCCTCTCGTGCTCACCAGAAAGTTCCAGGCCGTTGTTCCTCCCGAGCTGACAAAATGATGGGCCAACAGGTTCTAGTGTTAAGTAAGTTGTTCACATTAATAATAATAATACGCCTAATAGATACAGCATGTGTGAAATTTCAATGAAATCCATTTAGGTATTGTTGTCTTTGTGATATCTGGACACGCCTGCCACACATAGCGGATGCTAGCGAACGACAAAGCAGTCAGCATGTGCTGCAGCACTATGATGCGGCATGTCTAAACTGCCGGAAATCTAGCTATGCTAACTAGCTGTAGTCTAGCCACCATACTGCAATATCCCGGCGTTACTAGCTAGCACCGTTATTAAAATAAATAAACTTCAACCAAGGCATTGAAGCTGTGTGAATCCAAGAAAGACATTGTAGCCTTAGCTACATTTAGCTAGCTAACTAGCAGACACTGAGCCCTTCTTAGACCGATTAACTAGGCTAGCTAGGTAGCTAGCTAGTTGACTGTCAGTAAACCAGTAGCTAGCTATTAAAAAGTAGCAGACTAGCTTCTTCATTGGCTCGCCTATATGACTTATACATCCGTAGGCTACATCAGGTACGATGCTAGCAAGTTGTAATCCGTAGTTGACAGATTTGCACCTGGTCCAGCGTCCATTTGTGTTTTGACAGAGTAATTTAAGAGCATCAGTGTCGCTCATTGAATGAGTCATTTATTTAACTAGCGCTTTGTTTCCATCCCTTATGACCACTGTTTTGCGATCAATTGTTGACCCTCTCCTCGTTCTGTCTCTCGGTCATCCCCACCTCTCTCCCTGTCTAACTGTTCTCTCCTTTGTCTCCCTTGCAGACCAGAATATAAAGAGAGAGTCTGGCCGTAAGGTTCAGAAGGGAAACATCACTGCTGCCAAGGTGAGAGATCTGTCTGTGTGTGTGTGTGTGTGTGAGAGAGAGGGAGTGAGGGTGTGTGCGTGTGTATGTCAGTCAGCCTGGATGTCATTTAATTGATGCCATGCTAGAAATATTAACACGTGTGTGTTCCAGACGATAGCTGATGTGATCAGGACATGCCTGGGTCCCAGGGCCATGATGAAGGTGAGGTGCAGGTCTCACTGCTCATGTATCAACTCACCTGTACCATGACGGGCCAAGGAGTAATGTGTGTGTGTGTGTGTGTGTGTGTGTGTATGTAGATGCTGTTGGACCCCATGGGTGGCATTGTCATGACCAACGATGGAAATGCCATTCTGAGAGAGGTGAGTGTTGTGTACTGATGTTGTTCCACAGTAGCTGACCCTGTGTATGTTTGGAGCTTGTGGGCCACCACATGATGCATTAGAAGTGTTCTATATTCTCTGCAGTCTTGTTATTGGTAAAACACCACAGTCAGTCCAATCCAGCATGTTCCCTTTCTGTTCTATTACAGAACCTAGTACTTGTATATAACTCAAGGAACAGGTTTATTACAGAACCTAGTACTTGTATATAATTCTATGGTTAGTATTATTACAGAACCTAAGACTTGTATATAAGTCGAGTGGTTAGTATTATGAGGGAACAGGATGGTGGGGGGGGGTCACAGTCAGGATAGAGCTGTCCCCCATCACCCCCATCCCTGCAGGTCTGAGGGGACGGACAGGTGTGAACATGGTTACTACGGGGACCTCGCCAGCCAATCAGAAGGCAGCGTGGTTGTTTCTGTTGTTTGTTTAGCTCACACCTGTCAGACTCTCCCAGAGGCCTTCCTCCCAGAGGTGAAACCTGTGACCGGTTCTAGTGATGGCAGTGATGGATGTCCCTGTGGCTAGTCTCCCTGAGTGCCTCTGCCCCCTCCCTACCTCCCCTACCTCCCCACCCAGCTCCCCCTCCCTCTCTCTTAGAAGGGGCACTCCTGACCCTTGATTCTCTGCTGTATTTGTATGTGGCTTTGGTCAGGAGTGTGCAGACTGGGCGCAGTGTAACAAGGCCGTCTGGCTGTGTCTCCATACAGATCCAGGTGCAGCACCCTGCAGCCAAGTCCATGATCGAGATCAGCCGCACCCAGGACGAGGAGGTCGGGGACGGGACCACCTCGGTCATCATCCTGGGTACGGGCCCGCGCCCCGATTCCTACATCCTAGGACTTGAATCCCACATCCTAGTGCCTAGCCCTGAAACCTACATCGCAGGACCTAGTCCTGATTCCGCCATCGTAGGACATCACGTATAGCATATAACATTGTCCCTGCTGGTTTAGTTTTAAGACTGTGACGCACCTAGGTACTCAGCTCCAGGTAAACACACACAGGACCAGATGAGGTAAAGCCTGTGTCCTGAACTCCTCCCCAGCTGGAGAGATGCTGTCCGTAGCCGAGCAGTTCCTGGAGCAGCAGATGCACCCAACAGTCGTCATCAGTGCCTACAGACAGGCCCTTGAGGACATGCTGAACACCCTGAAGGACATCAGGTACACACACACACACACACACACACACACACAGTGATCCGCATCCCCTAGACACACACACTCTGAGACTGAACTACATAGACACACAGCGACACCCTCTAAACACACACGCTGTGCTACCCAGACACCCAGTGACCCTCCCCTCCTCCCCAGCACCCCCGTGGACCCGGAGGACCGGTCCATGATGCTGAAGATCATCCACTCAGCCATCAACACCAAGGCCCTGAGCCGCTGGTCTGACATGGCCTGCGGCATCGCCCTGGACGCCGTGAGGACCGTGGAGATGGAGGAGAGCGGCCGCAAGGAGATCGACATCAAAAAGTATGCCAAGGTTGAGAAGGTAAGGACGAGGGTGTGTGTGTGTGTGTGTGCGGAAGGAGAGAGGCGTCCATTCACGTGATCACACTCGGTGAGAGATGGTGAGAATGTCAGTGAGGTGAGAAAGTGTACGTGCGTGTTTGAACTGGTGTGTGTGTGTAGACGTTGGAAGTACGTGAGAAAGTTTCTTTTCTTGCATGTGCAACATGAATAGTTCCTCATGTGAGTAACACGTGTGTGTGTTCAGGTACCCGGTGGCTTCATGGAGGACTCGTGCGTGCTGACGGGGGTGATGGTGAACAAGGACGTGACACACGCTCGTATGAGACGCATGATCAAGAACCCTCGCATCATCCTGCTGGACTGCTCTCTGGAGTACAAGAAGGGAGAGAGCCAGGTACACTTGGACACTACCACTGCATGTGTGTGTGCTTGTGTCAGATGAACATAGAGATCAGTCACAAGCAGGACTTCTCCAGGATGACACCAACACTGCGTGTGTGTGTGTGTGTGTGTGTGTGTTAGACGGACATAGAGATCACTCGTGAGGAAGACTTCTCCAGGATCCTGCAGATGGAGGAAGAGTATATCCAGCAGATCTGTGAAGACATCATCAGCCTCAAACCTGACCTGATCTTCACCGAGAAGGGAGTTTCCGGTAATACGCACACGCACACATTCTACACACACGTTTGTTCTCACTCTTTTTTCAATATTCTCATTAATATCTGTTCCTCCAGACCTGGCGCAGCACTACCTGATGAAGGCTAACATCACAGCCATCCGCCGAGTCAGGAAGACTGACAACAACAGGATCGCCAGGTCAGCCCCCACACACACACACACACACCCACACACCTTCACACACACTCATGCATCCATGCACTCTTAATGTGGAGCTCATACACAGTAATCCTCATCTCCTGTGCTTGTACAGTGTGTAAATATAGCTGTACAGCTAGCTAACTTGCTGCTGCTCCCAGACCACATACAGCTATAGCTTTATAACTGTGTGTGTGTGGTCCAGGGCGTGCGGAGCGCGCATCGCCAGCAGGACCGACGAGCTGCGTGAGGAAGACGTGGGCACGGGGGCGGGGCTGTTCGAGGTGAAGAAGATCGGAGACGAGTACTTCACCTTTGTCACCGAGTGCAAGGACCCCAAGGCCTGCACCATCCTGCTGAGAGGGGCCAGCAAGGAGATCCTGGCTGTACGTACAGCGCGTGTGTAGGGGGAGGAGAGAGACGCCCCAAGGCCTGCACTGTTCTCCAGGCATATCAATCAGCATATTTGTGATAGATTTTTGTTTGTGACTTTCTCACTCTTTTTCTTTCTCTACCGCTCTTCCCCCCCCCCCCCCCCCCCCCAACAGGAAGTGGAGCGTAACCTGCAGGACGCCATGCAGGTGTGTCGTAACGTGCTGCTGGAACCCAGCCTGCTGCCAGGGGGCGGCGCGACGGAGATGGCCGTGTCCAAGCGCCTGATGGAGCGCTCGCGCTCCCTGACCGGGGTGGAGCAGTGGCCGTACCGCGCCGTGGCCCAGGCCCTGGAGGTGGTGCCCAGAACCCTCATCCAGAACTGTGGAGCCTCCACCATCAGGGTGCTCACCTCGCTCCGGGTAAGAGAGACTGTGTGTGTGTGATTAGGGTGTTGGCTAGAGGTGTCAGTGTGTGTGTGTGTGTGTGTGTGTGTGTGATGCTTCATGCTGACCTCCATGCCCCCCTCCCCTCCAGGCCAAACACACCCAGGAGGGCAGCACATCCTGGGGGGTGAACGGGGAGACCGGAGCCCTGGCCGACATGACTGCCATGGGGATCTGGGAGCCCCTGGCCGTCAAGGCTCAGACATACAAGACTGCAGTGGAGGTAAGGAGGAACTGGACTAACACGCTCTCTATCTCACACACACGCACACACACACAATCATTCATTCAATAATTGCCATACCTTGGAGTTCTATATTTTTCTGTTATCCAATATATTGTCATTATCTCTTTTTCTAATCTCTTTCTTTGCTCCCGTCTTTTTCCTTTCCTCAGACGGCCATCTTGTTGTTGCGTATTGACGACATTGTGTCTGGCCACAAGAAGAAGGGAGATGAGCAGACAGGAGGAGGACCGGGCGCGGAGTAATGGGGGGGAGGGGGGGGGGGGTGGAGAGGAGAGGGAAGAGGAACAGAAGAAGCAGCAGTCACCTGATCTGTTTTGGTTGTCACGGCAGCCGCTTTGGTGGTATCAGTGTTGGTTGTCACGTTAGTAGTATTGGTCATCATGGCATCATGTCTGACAGATACGTTTCTGAGTTTACTGAAGTTAATGTGTGAGAGTGTGTTTGTGCGCGCGCGTGTGTGTTTTTACAGTATTTATGTTAGTGGGTGATATGAATGTTTATGACTGCGATCCCAGACCAGGATCCATCTACGCTAGTAGTGTGCCCTCCTCACTGTCTCCCTCACTGGGAGTTTGACTGAACCAACACCCTTTCACAAAACACCAACACGATACTCATTCACTGCTGATAACGTCCAGTGGTTGAAGACTTTGCTAGACTTTGCCAGTGTATAACAGTACTGTAACTGAATGCTCTTTCTGTAAACTTGACTCAAGTATTGAGGTCTTCATAACGGTGGCTGCATGTTTTACTGTGTTGCTCTAGAACTTGTCCTCCGCCATCCTCCCCGACCTGTCGTTTAGGACTGCTAAAACCTCAATAAAGTTGTGTGAAACTAACGTGTGCGTTGTATAAGCCCCAATGCCGGGTAGGCTACTTAATATCCACAGAATGACTATTTGATGTTAATCGTAGCTCTAGCTAGCATGAATCGTGTTGAGCTACAGTAGCTACAACCAAGCGGAGGTAACTTTTGAGTTAAGCATTGCGATACAAAAATGAGAAGTAAAATATTAAGTATTGAATACGAAATGATTCCACATATAGACAAGTACTGTTCTGCTCTCCAGACATAAATACGTAAAGTGCACCCTGCTGGTGCTATTGTACCGCTAGTTATGCTGTAGCTGTATCAATGTTAAAACCGCCTTGCACCACTCTGAAGACGGGGGAGACCGCACCGGCTTCTGCTCCGTTTTAACGATTTGGATTCTTTGCGGAAACTGGAGGAAGAGGTGAACGATAACGTCTCATAGCTCTACCAGTTTGCTGAGATTCGTAAAGTCGTGTTGTCTTTTGGCGTCACTGCCTTGTGACCCCTCCGTCTGCCGCTGGGTGATCAAGGCGAGATCTTCTTCATACATTTTTAAAGAGATTTTCTTAAGTGGTCCCGCCCCCTCTGTTGTTCATAACTTGTCTGATACAGCCTCATGATTTATTCAAGAGTACAGTTTCGTAAGTACACCCCCCTTATGGTATAACCCAATAGCTTCTCCCCTCCAATTCATCTTAGTGTGTATATTTGTGTGTATTGTGTATATACAAATGTGAGAGTCTGAGTGATGATAGCCACACAAGTGTGTGGTTGTGTATGTTTGCACTATGGAGTGTTAGCATAATGATAGTGTCTGTGTGAGAAGTGTATTCTCGATAGTGTGTGTGCTCATCTCATGCATAATGAATGCCAGTTTTTTCCCAGCAGATGGCAGGCAAGTGTGTGTGACATGGTGCCCAGTGGGGAGGCCAGACTGACAGCGTGAGGTAACACACCGCGCAGAACGGCCTTCTGGGTCCCGTTACACACCCTGAGCCCACGCCGTCTCCCAGGACAGCCTATCTACTGATACATTCTACCTGGCCGTCAGTGTGCTGGTGTGGGCTCTACCATCCCCCCTGGACACACATACCACTAACCCCATCTACATACACACACACCCCTTACTAGCAGCTCATAGCTTCTTCAGGTATACAGAGAAGCAGAGTGTGTATTAAACAATGACAATCAGGGGGTCAACTTCTTCTCCAGGGCGTGTATCGACCCCCCCCCAACCTGTTGTTTTTACCTCTTTTGGGGGGGTCCAAGTCTTAATTAGGGGGGTCAACCCCCCCCCCCCCCCCCCGTCATTCGCACCCTGCAGAGAAGCTATGAGAATGTTCTTGGTCTGACCGACAGGTTTGAGTTACTGTGTGTACTTGTTTTTCCAATATTTTTGTGAGTGATATAAGTGTTCCTGTGTTTCTGACTACTCCTTTATTTATTTTCACCTACTGGGCCCCACCCAGCTTGCGACATAAAGACAGCTAAAACAATGTTTTTTCTCTTACCCCCTAGTAATCCAAACCACACACCGAAAGCCAAACAATCAATTAATTTATTTCAAAGCATTGGTCTTTTCCTTTCATAATTATTTTAAATTTTTGTATTGAAAACCCCTCCGTGTAGACAGCACACAGAACGCCAAACACACAGACTCGTCACAACAGCCAAGGATGGAAAAAAAAACATCAAGTGTGAGTTAGGGGTCAAAGTAGAAGTTTAACCTCTGACCTCTGCTTCGTAGTAAAACAATCGACTGCAATATTTTTCATAAAAAAACAACACATAAAACACCAAACTGTTTTCTGTTTTTAACTGAATCTATATACATATTGCCTTACAAATAATAGATTGAAAGTTTCTTGCTCTGTGTAAGTAACAACAGCAGACCTAAAGTTTTATTAAACTAACCTGCATTAACAGCAAGACAGAAAGGTAGAAAGGTTCTTCAGATGAGATTTTCTCTTCTTCACTCCTGACAGTTTGTCTCTAACCAGACATCAAAACAACCCAGCAGTACCCTGGGGTCACCTCGCTACCGTGACAACAGTATCCTTGGTTACAGTCTTGGAATGCCAAGCCGGTAACAGATATGGTGTGTTAAACCTTTCAGAAAAATAGTACAAAAGTCTATTTGTTTCTGTCTGTTCTGGAAGGACAGGTGAGGTGGTAGGACAAGCTGCTAAGGTGTGGGAGCATGCTAGCTTCCTGGACAGCGACTCACATGGAACCTCTCTGGGAAAACGTTCCGGAGATTCTAGAGTCTAAATGTTCCAAACTCCCCAGGATAGACAGATACTGTTATTGAAACAACTAGAGACTAATTTTACCTGAACGAACCCCCCCTCTTTACCTCCCACCCCCTTCCCTCCCTCTATCTATCCATCCCAGTTTAATTCCTACTGCTAATCACATACAGGGTGGACCTTGGACTCAGCTAGGCTACTGTATTGCCTTGTGGGCATGATTATCTGGTTAACAACTGATTGGGGGTGGGGGGGGAGGGCTGAGGGTGGTGGAGGTGTGTATAGGTTGCCTTCCACCATGCAGAAAATGCTCTGACTTTCACTGAATCTTTTTTTTTCATACACGTGGAACCAGGTGAACACTTTTTCGAGCAGAGGATCGGAGCTGAGAGTGGGCAGAGGAACGCCAGGCCCCGCCCCCTCTGCCCACTCTCCTCTTCCAACTGGACCCCGGTGCAACGGGGAGATATTCGGGGGGTATTCATTTTCCTTTGAAATATTACAAATGAATCATTGAAATCAGGAGTTGTTTATCATATATATCTCATCATATATATATATATATATATATATATATATATATATATATATATATATATATATATATATATAAAAGGACCCATGTAGCCTCTACAGTGAAATATCTAAGGTGTACAAAGAGAAACAATCTGAAGATTTCCATGTCCTCCCAGGTTCTTCTAAGAGGGGCGGCGGGGGGGGGGGAGTTGCTGGGGTCCGGACCAGGGGGGGCTCTGAGGGGGTGGTGGGGAGGGCGGAGGGGGGCGGCCTAGTCATCGTCGTCGTCATCATCATCCTCTCCCTCGTCCTCAGCCTCCCTCTTCCTCTTCTCCCCCTGAGCGCGCGCACGCTCGTCTGGAAGAGAAACCAGCCAATCACAGCGTCAGATCACATGCTCCTCTGTGACAGCAAATCAGCCAATCATAGCATCAGATCACATGCTCCTCTGTGACAGCAAAACAGCCAATCACAGCGTCAGATTGCATGCTCCTCTGTGACAGCAAACCAGCCAATCACAGCGTCAGATTACCGGTTACTGTGTTGGAGATGACTGCCGTGGCAACAACGTGTTCTGGCGTAATGAGGTGAGAACACACTGTCATGGCACCCTCAGAGAGAGGACACTTGTCTGACAGGTGACAGTCAGCCTCCCTCAACCAATCACACTGTATTATACATCTCTGGTCTCACCCCCCAACCAATCCAGTAGCTCCTTGAAGAAACTAGTCCAACATTAACAGAGGCAGATGCAGTTCTGCGACAGCCATTTTGGTTTAATCATGCTGATGTGACCCTCTGGCTTTAAATCTCAAGCACTGCATCTTGTTAAGACCTCAGATATGCAGTGTGTGGGTGTGAGTGCGTGCGTGCACTTGTGTGTGTGTGTTCCTGTGTGTGTGTGCAGAGACATATAGAGGAGTTCATCTACACTCTCTGCACACATGGGGAGAGCTGCTGACTACTGATAACCCTGAGCTCACACTCCTACACACACATGCACACACACAGTCATTCACGCGCGCACACACACACACACACACTCCTTCACGCGCACACACACCTACACCTACGCACACTCCTACACACACACACACAAAGGTACACACAATTACCTATGCGCACACACACACATCTCCAAGACCATGTGCAGTGAGTGTAGATGAACTTCCCTATATGGTACGTGTGTGCGCGTGTGTTTTCAGGTCCCACTCCGTGCCGACACACGGACACACACACTGTGTGCCTCCAAATAGAACGGCTGCATGAAGCTGAAAACAACCCTGCAGTAGCTGGATGAAGACATGAAACAAACCAGGCCAATTTAACCTGAAGATGCATTATCTGATGCTATCTGGCTGACCATAACTACAAATGTGTGTGAGGTTGTGTGTACGAATGCATGTGCCTATATATATATGTGTGTGTGTGTGTGTGTGTCCAGAGAGTGTAGGTCAAAGCCAGAGTCTGGTCTCACATGGGGAGAAGAGACACATGGATCAGTGTCAGATCAATAGCAGTCACTCAGACCTACACCTTACCATGGATCAATACACACACACACATACACACACAGCTGGTCCGCATGCCTCGGGTGGGATATGGCAGGAACACCGCCAAAGTTGCTAGCTTGATCCACGCCATGACTCTGCGCAACTGTTACAACTAACAAACAAACTATTCCTAAATATTCCTCCTCACCTTCCTCCTCCTCTTCCACATAGTCATCATCATCCTCTTCATCCTGCAGGAAACAAAATGCAAACCATCACACCTTCACTCTGGCTGAGAAAACAGACCATCACACCTTCACTCTGGCTGAGAAAACAGACCATCACACCTTCACTCTGGTTGAGAAAACAGACCATCACACATTCACTCTGGCTGACAATGAAAGACGCACATCTTAAAGACACAGATGTCATTGGACTGGAATGAACCACTAAACAGTTTCAATATCTATTCAGAATCATAATCAGAATGGGTTTTATTCGCCATGAAAGTTTGCACAGACAAGGAATTAGCTTTGGCAGGAAGGTGCAAACATTAAACATATAGGAATCTAAAATTTAAATATGAGGACTAACTATACTAAGGGTACATTCATGTTTTACGGTCCAAAACGTATGGTACGCTTGATTTGAGTTGATTTGAGTCGGCTCTTAAAGACAGTGAAATGTTCCTTTATGCGCCGGTTGTGTTGGTCTCACCTGGATGCCCTCCTTCATCAGGTAAGAGAGGCCCACCTCGCCACCTTCCGAGCCCTCCTCTTCCTCCTCCTCGTCTTCGTCATCGTAGTCCCCAGTGGGGCCGGCGCCATCCTCACCATCCTCATCATCATCTGAGGAAGAACGGGAACTTAGACAAGAGTATAGACATTGAGAAAACCAAGAAGTCTAGCAGGTTGTCAGGGAACCCTCCTGTTATGAGAACCTGTGTCTTTCCCCTCTGAGAACTTGACTTTTTCAGTATGATAGATATATAGGATCGACAATGTTCTCTGTTATAGAGAAACCCAATACAATAAAAAAGCTCTACCATTGTGACAGATACTTCAGGAAACTTGAAGTGGAGAGACATCTTCGGTTTGGTTTTCTTTCTGAGCAGTGTTGCAATGCTGCCTTTCCTGTCTTCTGGTACCTGAGATGTGGTTACTGTACACTGTGTCTGGTAAATACAGACTGCTCCTTCATTTTGAACACCAAAATACCGTTCACTTCTGATCCTTGATCTTCTGCGCTACTCTATGTACATTATTTCGCATATCGCTTTGGATAAAAGTGTGTGCTAGACCAACACAATGCCAAATGTAGCCCCTGCCAGGCTAGCGAAGCTCTGGTCCGTTAGTGACGCGGCGTTTCCTGTCTCACCGTCGTCGTCTGCGTCCGAGTCGGGGGCCTCGTTGTCCTCCTGGTCGAAGCCGTCCAGGTAGGTGACCTGGGGCAGCAGCTCGAAGATGCTCTCGCGGTACTCCTCCAGTGTGGTGATCTCACAGTTGAACAGGTCCAGGGAACGCAGGTTCTTCAGGTTTTGCTGAGGTGGAGAGGTCAAGGGTCAGCTCAAGTCACTATTCATCCTTCTTGTCACCCCACAACCAATATGTTCAGGTACGGCCGGTCAGAACTGCTAGTATGGAGTATTTATTACTCTCTCACGCTCTCTCTTTCCATCTATATTGGGACCTTACTTGCCTTTGAGTACACATTGTTATTTACACATGATGTGAATGCGGTGATGGTGGAGAATGAATCTGGGACCTTGCGATCTGTCGTCAAATACTCTACCACTGAGCTGAGTTACACCCATCCCTACAGTGCCCCAGAGGATGGTTCCTGTGTGTGTGTGTGTGTGTGTAGGCTCACCAAGGCCTCCACGTTGCTGAGCTCTTTGATCTTGTTGCCGCTGAGGTTCAGGTACGTCAGGTTAGGGCATTTCTCCGCCAGCGTCTCCAGGGCGCCAGAGATGTTGTTGTCGCTCAGTTCCAGCTAGGAGCCGGGACCAAGAAAACTGGATTTCAACTCTTCAGTCAATCAATGAATCAATCAACCAATCAATTGATACATTAGTCAGTATCTAGTTAGCAAAGTCTGTATTTGTGCTGCAGTAAAATTTGAATTGACTTTGTGTAGTTGAGGGCAGGGATGCCTCCTACTAACTGAGGGCAGTGAAGCCAGGTACTAACCTTGCGTAGTTTGGGCAGTGAGGGCAGCTTGGCCAGGGAGGTGAGGCCCACGTTGACCATGCTGAGGAACTCCAGCTCCTTGAAGTCGTCTGACAGGCCCTCCACCTCTCCATCACTGGAGCGGCAGTTATCCACCACCAGCTCTGCTACCTGGGACACACACACACACATATGATACATACACAGAGAAGCACAGGCACACACATACATTAGATCAGTGGTGGACTCAGGGGGGGGGGGGGGGGGGGGAGCAAAAGAGCCCCCTTGGATGCCCCTATAGTAGATTAAACATGATAAACGGTCCAGTACGATGGCCCGGTGTGCAAGAAAACGTGATAAAGTCCCTTCTAGGGTCCAACGTCTTATATTACCTTTTCTTTATTGCACGCCTCCCCAAATACGTTTAACATGCCTGTTAGTGGTGCGCTCAGCCAACTTATCTACGGGGCTTTATAAAGACCGGAAGTATCATCGGACAAACTAGTTTGTATGCTGGGTGAATTACGCTGCTCCGGTGCTAGTAGTTCTGCCACACCTGCCACAACTGAAGAAGCCCCGGGCGCGAGAAACTTCCGTCTCTCTCCATGCACCTTTCACAGAGCTGTTCTTTTCAATGTTTTTTAGGCTAGGCTACTACATCCCATTATAGTTAGGCCTACTGTAACACGATCCCGATATGGGGCGTCGTGTGCTGAACAATACTGTACTAGGCTAAAGGCATATCCGCCTAACATTCACCGAAGCTGGCGAAAGTTTAAACAACGACGGATTTATGTAACTACGAAAATCGTATTTTAATAGTTGGAGAGCGCCTTGCCGCGGGCAAACTGGGAATGAATGAGTCGCCGTGCTTGTCAGGGCTGTGCCGAGTGAATGCCTAGCCTGATGGAGTAGATGTGGGGTTTACTGTAATCTAGTCTAGGCGCGCGCGCGGGGGGTGGGGGGGTCTGAGCCCCCCGCCAGCCATCTGCTTCATACCCTCTACTCCAGAACCCGGGGAAGACTCTAAACTCCAAACTGTTATGTATATTGAGTGTATAGGGAAGTGATTTTGTGTGTGTGTGGCATTTGATGGACACGAAACACTGTCGATTACATAACCACTAGGTTACATTACAAAGGCTATGGTGGAGTCGAACAACAACTTGTCTCCAACGGGCGGATGGGCTATTTAAACTGGCTGCTGAGGTGCCCGCTATTCGCAGATGAAGCACACCGTTTTAACAGTTCATTAATACGACGTGTAGCCTAACTCTCATTTACATATTTGGCCATTTGCTGTGTCTAAATCCGTCACCACTTCGCTCATATAGATGTAACAAAATGACTTCCACTCCCCGCCCGTCAGGAACGGAGGTCGACAACAGACTAGGCTACTGAAGCAAGTACAGAATCAGCAGCACTGACGCCACCGACGCCAGTGCCTGCGCGTCTCGCCCCGAGAGCGGTCGGTTTGTGTTTTTGGCAAAGATCAACTTCATGCGCATATAGCCTTCCTACATTTCGACAGAATCTGCTCACCAAAGCTAAAGACGGTATCGTTTATAAAACATTGATTTTGCGGAGAGCTTTGGCTTGTGTAGAGAAAAAGAGGTCGGAGTTAAACCCGATGTAAAATGTCCGCTCGGGAAAACGAACGTTGTGCCATTTGGTCATCCCGGTAAGCTCGTTCGAATCGCCCCATTACGCACGACACGCCTGTGTTATGATTTCGGTAAAAATTGGCCGTTGCATCAAAATGATAATTAGAGCAAACAACTTTCAAAACAACGGATCCACGCCTCCGTGGGTAATAGCCTAAAAGTTACACATTCAGGGTCTACACCGTCAATACTGAACAGCAAAACGTGCTTCAAGTTAACAACGCGGTTCTCTGAGTTTCGTTCGACGTTATTGACTTTGGGTGATTAAACAAGGCTCCGAAATCAATAAAGGACTTAAATCAAATTGTGTCCCTGTTGCCGCTTTCGTTGTCCATGGAGATCCTCGGCGCACGACAAGGAGGGTGATATCGATAAGATGCTTGTGCTCCCACAAAATGACCCAAACGCTTACGTCTTTTTTAGGCGTGTTTGTAATTGTTTAAATACTATACGATAACATTCCATAATTGTTGCGACCAGGCGCATTCGGAATCAATCAAAAAACTAACTTGGACACGTAATAGGACTCGCATCCTTTCTGGTGTCCACGCGCGGCTCTTCCTGGACCACAGCGCGAGCCTATCTACAGCTCCCCGGCTTCCATCACTGCTCGGTTATTAAAATATAAATGATATTGTCGTTTAAAGTCTCACCTGTGCTGGTGTCCTGTTCCTCAGCTCTAAACTGATCCTCTTTTTCATCTCCATAATTTAATAGATTAAAAAAAACACTAGGCGAACGTTAAAAAAAATATCAATCAAATGTTAAGAAACTCCGGAGTCTGGACCCGCAGCTCGGCTTTCTTGGATAACCACAGTTTCCAACTGATCCTCCATGATACTTCGCACCCAGCCCCCTCTGTCCCAGCCCGCCTCCCGCGGCTCCCGATTGGCCAGTGCCCCCATCTCTGATCTCGATGGGACTACGCGGTTGTCAATCAAACTGATCATTCTTATCAACATAATCCGTCTCTCACGACGGTCGCCATTGGCCTTTATTGTGCGCGCAGTAGAATTAGATGGGTCGGTGCAAACGTCAGTATCCGTCTTTAAACGACACCTCCTCCTCCGCTTTGTTCCGATTGGCGCCTTTATTCCAGTAGCTACGGTCGCGTTCGCCCCCCTCTACCCTCTAATTCCTAAACATTTTAAATGGACGGTCAGGAACTTGAGGTTTAAGGTCAAGAACGCCACAAAAGGCCATTGAACATGAACATGTAGCATTTTTTTTTTACATTGAATCTTCACTAGTTGAGCAAATGCCCACTGCATGACCTTCCCCTCGTTGTCCAACCTTGCTCCTGTTGTCTGCCATCTGATTTATGGGGCAAAAGGAGAAGCTACAATCGGGGGTTGAGACAGCTTCACAAAATGGCTGACCATCAGCCACCAGGCACTGGGAGCTAACTGAGGCTTAGAGTGGAGAGGAGAGCAGAAGAGGCGGCAATGGAAGAGAAGAGAGGGAGAAAGGGAGTAAGAGGCAGAAAGGGGAGAGAGAGAGAGAGAGGGAGAGAGAGAGAGAAAAGCAGCGAGGTGGGGTAGAGAGAGGGGAGGAGAGAGACAGAGAAGGGAGAGAGGGGGGAGGTTGTGGGAGAGGGAGGCAGAGAGACCATCTGTGCAGAGTAATGTGTCGTCAAGCTCTCCGCTCAGCTGCTCCACTCTCACAGAGCAAAGTCCTCTAGCCTCAGTGCACTGTAATTCAGTTAGTCCCTCACTCTGTCAGCCAGTCCTCTATCCCTTACTCACTCACTCACACAAAATCTTACATCATATCCTACATGTGCGTTAGAGCAGTACTCCGAGACAGAAGGGAACGTGTTATATTTGGCCACACAGTTACAATGCCTATAATTACCATAAGACAACCCCCCCCCCCCCAGGAGCATACAGTTACTTTAGGAACTTCTAATCCTCTGCTTTTCACGCCATCCATGTCAGAAGACTCATTGATCTACAGATTATGGATTCAATCTATGTCTGTGTTGTTCACGTCGCCCAGCATAGCCTCTGTGACCGAGCGCTGTGTCAAACTAGCAGTGAGCTCATATGTAAAACCTGGATCACAGGGTGTAAACAGAGCAGGCTCAGTACCCCAAGGTGACCAGCAGGGGGACTACCTCAGCGCACAGGAGATCTTCTCTCCAGCCTCTCTAAGCGGATTTGGTCATTAAGCAGCCAGAATGGAGACTGCTATACCTCCATAACAATGAGCTGATCTCCTTCTCTATCTCTCTCTCTCTCTCTCTCTCTGCTACAATAGAGACCATCGCAGACATTGGTCTCTCTTTTCAGAAAACAGATCTTTCCCTGGAGAATATTATGTCAGATTCCTGTGAGGTCCATTGGTGGACTTTTGTATTTTACACATAATTTTTGTAAAGAATTTGACTACAGAATACCAAATTAAAGTCTTAGAAGTCCAAAAATAAGAAATTGAGTGAAATGTGTATGCATACTTTTTTGTAGGTCAAAGTTGACAGAAAGAAAGTACTGTTAAAGAGACTGTATGAACAACATGCTGTGCCATTTAATTGTTTGTGTGCTATTGTGTGTGTGATTTGGGGGGGGGGGGGGGGCACTAACGACTCAGAAAGGAAACAGGAAATACTTGAGCGGCGAGAGGAAGTGGACGAGACTTGAGTAGAGAAAGACTCTGGACACTGGCCTAGGGTAAACATTTGAAAGTAATAAACAAATCAAGGTTTGGTATTTCAAGTTTAGACAGAACCAAGTTAATGGTGAGGTTTAACTGCACATACATTAAGTGTCCTCTTCTGTCTCTCTTTCTTTCTTTCTTTCTTTCTCCCTCTCTTGTTCCCCACTCCACCCCCTCTCTCCATTTCTCCTCCTCCTCCCCCTCTTTCGTCCTCCTCCCTTTCGCTCCCTCTCTCCTCCCCCTCTCCACATTTCCCCAGTTTGGAGTGTCTCTCAAACCCTTCTTCATTCACGGTTGACTTGAGTTCCAACTCTCTCTGTTACATGTTTGTGTTCCATGCACTGGATGACAATTCAGGTATGTGGAGCACATCTAGAAACAACACAAGTTGTTTCTTTGAATGAGCCACCAGCATTTTATTACCGACTCATATCTATTCTGACTCGTTGTGTTTTGAACGTTCGCAATGGAGTCCATCCAGAATCACACCCCGTCAGATAAACAGACTGCAGTTCTGCCAATAGCCACCAAGTGGCGGCCAAGTACAACGACGAGGGCAGAACCTGCTCAAACTGGATCTGTGTAATCGTAGTGTGCAAGGCTCTCCTGGCTGGCGCACAGCAATGCCTTGTATCATGGTGACTGCGAGGGGGTGCAGTGAGGTCCATCGGCCACAGCAGAGTGCTGTGGGTCTTTAACCAGCTGTCTGATGGGTTTGGTCTGCAGTTTACTATGAGTTGGTGGTTTCAAGGCGGCCTTCCTCAGGCACGAATCACTAGATAGATATAAAGATAGACAGATCAATCAATCCTATCTGTCTCCATCCATCCACCCCAAAGCGTGTTAAATGACATCTAGAATTCTACTTAGCTTCAGACATGATTCTAGATAAAAGGATCAAACCAGGATACATCTTAGTGTCAGGAGGAGCTCTGGTGGTTCTATTAACGACCCCCCACCCCCATCCTTGACCCCTCCCAGTATGCCCCCCACCCCCCATGGTGAGTCTCAGCCTCCATCCTAGTGGGGGAGGGGGCAGTTGTAGCAGCCTGCTGTGCCTTTGTCCTTGGGCAGCATGGTGACCTATTGCTGCAGGTCACAGACATGTCTGTCTGTGTGTGTGTGTGAGTGTGTGTGTGTGTGTGTGTGAGAGAGAGAGAGAATGTGTGTATGCACGTAAGTAACAAGCATGTTACTTAATTCTATGTCTGTGCACACATGCGCGTGTTTGTGTTGCTCGGGTCATGAGGTCAGGGTAGGTGACGGTTAGGTCATTGTTACCTCAATAACAACTATAATGCAGGAGTTCAACTGGGTGGTGTTTTCACATGAACACAAGGAGTGTCTTTATGTATCTGCTGGTAAGTAGAGATGATGCTCTAACAAGACACTGTCCGTTTTCATGGTGTGCTGAAACGTGATTGTTCTGTCGCAACTTCAATACTAAAATAATTGATTAATCACGGTACACAAATAATTTACCGTCGGTACAGAAAACTGTTTCCATTTATTATAATTGTTATTATCGTAAAAATAACAATGCATGTTGTTCACATATGATGTTTGCATGTAGCAAAAAGAGGACGAGTGAGAAATGCAGGAAGAAATTGAGAACCACAAGATGGTTTTATTTAATAGATTTAAAAGGTTCCCACACCAACAAAAAGAAGTGCCTAGTTTGGGAAGAAATTTCTCCAAGAATTACAGCAGCCAAGGGTGTGAAAAGAAACAATCAAGGCATCCAGATAAAATGGCAAAATTCTTGCCAAAAAGAAGAGGACAAACTGGGGGTGGCACTGGCTCTGTCAGTTCTCTTACCCCAGAGGAGGAATGGGCCCTGAGTATAATTGAGCGACTTTCACAGATCACATTACTAGAGGTGTGGATGACCATGGGGGTGTTCTGCCAATAACTTCTGAGGAGGGAAGATCAGGTTTGAAGTTTGAATGATTTTTCACATGAATCCATGTTTTCATCACAGAACAAAAATAACACCTTTTCACTTTGACCACAAAAGTCTATCCAAGAATGAATCAGAAATGCAGCAATCTGCTTCAGTATCGTGTTTTCCATATCTTTACGTACTGTATAGTATAGTAATTGACGTATTTGAGAAAAAAACAGCATTCAAAAGGAAAACTACAATTCCTTCAGCCCTATTGGGAGGGACTCCCACGATGGTGTTGGTCTGTTAGCTTCCCTGTCCCCTGTGCCGGTATCTCAGCCACTGCCCAGCACCGTCCATGCTGCCTCCTCCTCCAGGGGAGTCCTGGCCGTCTGCCGCCAGTCCCGCAGCCTCCTCGCCGCTGCCTCGGCTGGGTCGGTAGTTACATCCTGCCCACCAGACAGGCACTGAAGACCATGGTGGCCTCCAAGTATGAGGTTACTAAAGCAAAGGCTATGACTGAGGTGTCTGAGGTCCAGTCGGTGAGTCTGACATCAGACACGTGGACCTCCATGAACATGGAGGCCTTCCTTGCCATCGCGAAGAACGTTCTACTTGGAGAATGGGGCCCGAAAAGGACAAAGTTCATTGCCTCATTACTGACAAGGCTTCCAACGTGATATTATGTGCAAAGCTACTGGGATTGCTCCATGTGCCGTGTTTGGCCCACACCCTCAACCTGGTGGTGAAGAAGGCACCGGAGCTCACCCCTGAAATAAATAAACGACATCCGCACACGAGCCAGGAGGGTTGTGGCATTCTTTAAGTCCAGCACCAACACTGAAGAGAGGCTCTCAGTCATCCAGGACCAGCTGGGCATTCCCAAACTGAAGTTAATCCAGGAGGAGGAGACTAGATGGAACAGCACTTTCCAAATGCATGAGCAGAGCCTGGCAGTGGGAGTAGCCCTGGGCAGTCTAACAACGGATATCCCTGCCTTGAGCACCACTGAGCTACAGACTGTATCCGAGTGCCTGGGAGTGCTTGGACCTTTCAAACACGCAACCGTCGAGCTCTCTGGAGAGAGGAGCTTCATCTTCCAAAGGAATACCCCGCCTTCGAATGCTGCAGTGCAGCACAAGGTTGCTTCTAAGTGTGCCACAATGCACAACTCAACTGCCTTACTTGGGGCAAAACCTTAAAGTGCAGTGTGGAAAATGTTCGGGTGCTGGACCCACGATTCAAAACCTTAGCCTTTGGAGATCATTTCAATGCACAGGAAGCTGTAAAAAGGACTTGACATCACTCGATTCCTTCAATCTCTCAATAAAGTTGCCATACCATGTACTGACCAGCAGATGTCCCTATGGAGAAGATGTAATAAAGGCTTCGAAAAAGCGATACTTTTTTGACACAATTGTTTTAAATAGCTTGTTGCTTCGGAAAGCTTTGTTTCCCCCATCACTACCGTGCCCCTTTCATGTTAAGCGTAGTCCTTGATTTTCCCTGCCCTAGTATTTTCCAGTTCTGTCAATTGTCATCACCTGGTCTCGTCTGTCAATGTTTTTGTTAGTGTTAATGCTTTCACCTGTGCCTTGTTTTGTTTCGTATTTAAGTCCTTGTTTTCTCGGTTTCTATGTCTTGCTGTATGTGAGTATCCCTGCCGTGTTCTTCTTTTGTCTTTTGTCTAAAGTCCTGTTCCTGTTCTCCTGTCTCCCTCGCACCTGGTGCCTCCCTGCACTACCCCTTACACCCACTGACTGTGCAGAGCATTTCTTTGCCAGTGGCTCATATCTTTAAACAGTTGGTGATGCAGAGAATACTGGTACAGCATCAGTTTGCTGCTGTACCAGTGGTTTACCCATCTTTAAAAAGACTGTTCAATGTGTTCGTCACCTTCCCTGGCCACAGAGGAATTCTTACTATTAAATAGGTCATTTCTAGAATGGAAGGTAAGTTCAAGCATTTCTGTAATTGCGTGACATATTTGAGTGTTAATATTATAGGTGGTAACTGTTGGCTAACCCATTTTACTGAACCTTTCCGAAATGTTATCAGGGCTCTGGACTGCACTCACATACATACATATAAAGTGTTCCTTCTGCACAAGGCTGACTTTGTCAATACGAAACCATTGCACAGGATCAATGTGCAATATACTGTAGAATAGACTGTAATACATATATATATATAGCTTTTACTATTTAGTAAGCCAGGCACCAGGGTTGTGTTACAACTGCATAGACACTAAAGGAATGATCTAAACATTGAATAGGCCTAATTCGCATTTCACCACAATTTGAAATGTAGCCTACTTCCTCACATCCCTTTTATACATGTTTTATGCCTATATTATTCCAGTCAAATTATACAACATTTCCCTTCTTTCTGTGATGCTTAATGTTACCACAAACATGGAGGCAAAATGGCCTGGCTCAGGTTACGACTTTCAAAAACATCTTCCGAGCCTCTTCTTTCCCAGCAACTGGCAGAAAGTAGGCTATTCATTATACATATTTCAATGTATAGCTTTACCTGCTCCATCGATTTAGCATTACAAAGAAATTGTCAGTTAGATTGTTTATTTGCACCCTACCCAGGTGAACTCTCAGGGGCTTTGCTGGGGGGGGGTCTCTTGACTCCCCACCAGGAGCCCTGGACAGACGCACGACGCAACTACAACTTGGCTCCTGCACACGAGGGCTCGTATAGGGATGGCGTTTGGGCTCATCAAAAAGAGGTTCTACTGCCCGAACCTCCTCGAGTGATTCCACAAAGGGCATGCGATATTACTTTTGCTTGTGTTGTGCTCCATAACATCCGCTGCTTGGGTTGCCTTCCTGAAAACCTGAGCTAAGTTGAAACCAATTTTGCCACCGCTTAGATTGACTGCGGTTGTTAGGCTTAGTGATGCCAGCTAACTAAAATGGGTATGTTGAACTTTCTCCGTAGTAGACCTCTGTTCTTTGTCGGTTCGTTGTTGTCCTCTGGTTGATCCTTATGTGTCAGTAGTATAGTTATTAGCAGAAGAGCAAAGAATGGAAGACAAAAGACAGTATGGATGCTACTGAAGGAAGGAAGCGATCAAGAGTATTGGAACATTTTGATGTGTCATCCCCCAGTAAGGTAAATATTATAGTGGAATGTATTACATTCATTCATAAGGATTGGCATATTGTCAGAGTTTATACAACTGCCATTATTTTACGGTTCAGTGTGGTTGCTGTGCTCTGAAGAGTTGGCACGAAACACAATTACACCTATTCAATGTTGAGGCACTTTTGTGCCAAACACGAGCATCGGGCTACACCGTTAGCCAATGTGACTAATCCAGGCAGCGCTCGAGTTCCTTCGAACAGTGCTAGACTTGTTTAATCTGTACTGTAATTATCACTCCATTTGCATATGAAAATTCGTAGTGATAATCATGAACATCATAATCCTGGAATCCAAGATCTGTTCTGGAATCTGGAACATGATCCTCTTCATTAGTGTCCAGAAAACGAATGCTGGATGACTCATTAATCAACGTGATTGTTAGGATGCCCAGCCTTTTACAGTTGTGAAAGGCTTTTGTTCACCTAGATCCGACCTACATCATCCCTGGGAGGAAGGCCTTGAAGAAAGTGGAGTCCAAATACAAGACCCACAAAGAGGAAGCCATGTGGTGGACATAAGGTGAGGAAGGTCTCTGCTGTGTACTTCCATGAACATGGACTCGTACCTGGCTGTGACATGTCACAATATCATGGAGAAGGCAAAGCTGTACACTATTCTTGGAGGGGTAGGAACATTCCTCCTAACCAGCACAGCAGCTCACCTAGCAGAGGCAAAAAAACACCCTGATTAGCTCCTATCAGTCTCACCACAATACTAGCTGAACCGTGCAGATACAGGGAAAACAAAGCTGACAAAAGTATTAGCTAACTGCTTGGTAGCTAGTACTGTAGCTGGCTACCAGCTGGTACATCCTGTGCTTTTGAAGCACTGGATTATCTGCTACAGAAGAGCACATCCTAGCAGCTATTTTTCTCACATGGAGAAGCCGTCTGTGCTCCATTTTGCTCCTAGATTTAGACCTGACCCCCGGACCGGTAAGTAAATTGTACAGCTGAGCTAAGTAGACTAGTCTGTGTGGGATTGCAGGAGCTAACCAGTATGAAAGTCATACAAAAAAAGTGTGTTGATATCACAGCCTGGAAACATTGCTAGCTACATGTTATCACCCTGGACTTTGCCTGTGGTGTTTCTGAGGCTGTAGCTAGCTTAACTTCTGGGAAATATATTTCCCAGAAGTTAACGAGCTACTAAACTGATGTTCTACTATAGGTAATTACATGCGGGTTTGTGACTGTGGCTAGATAGTTAGCTACCGTTAACTTAACTTTTTTGCCATAATTTACATTTTTATGGCAAAACCGTCAAACTGAATGTTCACAGAGATACAAGCAACACAATCGCGACCAAGACGAAAATGTTGACACCGACATTGTCTATGGGTGGGAAAATAATAATAAATATAAATGAGAGAGAATGCCAAATGCAAGCACACCCAATTATAAATGTCTTTCTCTGATAAGAAAGACATGGCCTATAATTAGAACATTGCAAAGACACCTATAGGTATTAGCAATTGCTGTGTCAACGAATGTTTGCATACCAATAGTATTGTCACTAGGAACTGTTTGTTGTTTTGTCCAAGGAATGGAAACACATGGACACAAGTTGAATACAAATTGGTTGTCTCTTGCAATTAATGTGCATTAAATAGGATAGGGTTCTGTGTTCACTTTCCTCACCAATTTTGTGCTGCCACAGATCCCACAATGATATGTGGAAGGTTTCCAGCGGATCCCATGGAAAATGGAGGCAGAATTTCTCTGGCTCTGAAAAGTCTCCCATGGAGACTGGATGTTAAGTGTTCGGGTTATGTACTAGAGTGAGGTACTATATGAGGTTAGGAGTTAGAGTGAGGTATTCTAACGAACACAAAAGGTGTAGGGTTAGCGTGAGGTATTCTAACTAAGGAGACCCAGTAAGCTCTTCCATATGTTCTCCATCATAAATCCATCCCAGGTGAGACATTAGCATAGTGGAAGTTCATATCACCTTGTTTGTACACATCAGAGACAGACAGTCCTGAGAGTGTTGCCATAGTGCCTGTAATAAACATTTCCTCATATAGAAAGCACTGTAATTTACTGCACACCTGGGGGTGGTGAGTAACACTAAAAACAACATGTTATCGCCAAGGCAATGAGGGGTACAAAAACTCTGGAAAGAGAGTGGGAGAGAGAGAGGTCGTCATGTTTTTGAAAGAACCATGCCAGTGTGTGTGTGGTGAACACTAGCTGTAGTAGTATAGACCAGAGAGGAAGAGGGGGTGATGTCATCACCAACATGTTGTCTGCAGAGGGGGCTGTCTGTCAAACTGTGTGTGTGTGTTTCAAAGATTAGGTTTCTATTTTCACAGAAAAGGAGAAAAGGCTTAGAATTTGTATTGGGTTTAGAATTACATTAAGGGTTGGAGTTATGGATAGTTTTAAGGTAAGGTTTCGGCTTCAGGGTAGGGTTTTGTGTTAAAGTTAGCGTTCCCAAAGGTTAGGGTAAACAGGTTTTTTTTTTATGGCACTGAATTGTTAGTCCCCACAAGAATGGCTATGCAGACTTGTGTGTGTGCTTGCATTCCTGTGCTCTTCCCATCTGCGGGGCGATTCTGCAGGGAGCTGGCCCAACACTGCTGTTCACATCCCATAGTCCCAGTTGTGGTTACCAAGGGAATAAAGGAACGATGACTGGGGACACTAGGAGTGCATACCTGACATTGATGGCCTCCCCAGGGGATAGGTTACACAGGATAGTACCCTTGTTTCTTTTGGGACCATTTTATGTGATTCATCACACATCTCATGTGGTTACTTTGCACTAGGCCTGGTAAATACAGACCATTGTTTGAATCTCCACTAAATACAGTCAGAATTATGCACCTGATCCTTACTTTATATGCAGCGTCTGCTAATGTCAAATGTATCCAGTTGGAACATCCTAGTATCCTGCTGGGTACATACTAGTGTCCTACTGGGTATATCCTGGGATTCTATTGAGGGTATGTTGTGGTGGATCAAGAATGTTGTGTATGTGGGGTCAGATCCAGAGAGGATATAAGCTTTTTTTGTGGTCCATGTAGAGTCACATACATGGTCTCCTTTCATGTGGTTTTATGTGGGAATCTTCAGTGCCTCTCTCTGGGATCCTGATGAATGGATATCTGCACTCCCATCCTCCCCTCTGAGTCTCCTCATCTCCTTTCCTCTTCTCTTTACGATCGTGTTCTACTCTAGCATAATTTACTGCTATACTTTTCTCTATCATACTCCACGATATTGTCACCTACTCTGTCATACTCAACTCGGCTCTATGTTGCTCTATCATACTTTACTTGACATTTTGCTTTCATTCACTACTTTACTTTTCTCTATCATACTGTACTGCAGGAATGCACATAAAAATTCAAAGAGATCCATTGACCAACATTTTCTCCCCCCAAAGGTCCAAACCATTAAAATGTATTTTCGGGGTGTCACTCTTGTCTGTGTAGGCCCTACAGTTAATCAACAAAGTACTGACACTTGCTGCGGGAGGGATAAAGGCATATTTTGCCTGTCCACCCCTTTTTGAAAGCTACATTTTCTGTATCGACTTTTGCGCACGCCATTCTACAACCTCTCTCGATTCTGCTTTCGCTTGTCTCGCCGTCTCTCTCCTAACATGCGTTGTAAAGTTTTGCTTTGATTGTCTGAGTTCCGTGAAGTGATTTTAAATAGTGCACGTGATTGGACAACACATCGTAGTATGGGGCGCTGTCTGGGACCTTCCCAGTTGTGCTGAGTCAGCGCAGTATGTGTTCATTGAAAATAACGTTTGCTTCATCAGTATTTAATGTAACAGTTGTTTATGAGAAACATATCTAGGTCCAGATAAGACCTTCACTGGGTCCGCCAATTGTGCACCCCTGCTCTACTGTCTCCTACTTTGCGCTACTGTACTCTCCCAGGAGCATGGTGAAGGCTTTGTGTTCCTGTCAGGGTTACTGATGTGGGAACTGTCGTATTGGCTTGTGACCTATGTCCCAACTGCGCTGAAGTGTGTGTGTGTGTGTGTGTGTTTGTCAGTGTGCAGGTCTATCTATAGACTGCTGTTCAGAGCTGAGAAGGGCTGAGAGCTCCCATGACAAACATTAAACCGTCGTTGACTAGCCCACCAGGAAACACTTCACAATGAACTACAAGTCCCAGCATGCCATTCTCCTGGGCCACATTAAGGTTGTGTTCAAACGTTCATCTGGGTTATCTGCAATAAGTCCAGCTGCTATGAGTGACCATGTATGTGAAAATGAACCAATAACCCCCACTATCCCACCCGGGAAATGTTAGTGGGGTGTGCAGGAGTGCCTGGGAGGTCTTTTCAAACACCTACAAGGGAACAAGGACTCGTGCTTCAACCCTCTCTGAAAAGGACATCTGTTCAATCATTATCTTGGTTTTCCTGGATGAGGTATGATCCCATGTAGAACAATAGAAGGCACGGTTTATAATAATAATAGAACAATATTGATACTGCAGAGACAAGGAGAGTATAGGGGAGATCAGGAGAGGGAGAGCATGAGAGAGGGGAGACCAGGAGAGGGAGGGCAGGAGAGGGAGGGCAGGCTGCTCAGAGGAGACTGGGATGGAGAACAGATCCTGGAATCCTGCCCAGATCCCATGCTAATGTCCTCCGACTGCAAACATTAAACATTCACTCTTGCGCGCACATACTCACTCACATTTAGCACATTTAGCATTCACTTGCATCGTCACCCCCCGCTGGTGAACATTTAAACATGTGCCCCTCTCCCACACACACACACACACACACACACACACACACACACACACAGACTCCCCCTGGGGCCCCCCTGGGGCCCCCTGAGACCTGCTCATCTTCTGAAGGCTCCCACGAACTGAACGAGATTCCCAGCTCAACTGTTTGTGTGTGTGTGACCCACGTAGTATGTGTCACTCACACAGACAGTTCTGTGGGAGAGAGAAGAATAATGAGTTGGTAGTTAGAGGGTTAATAGCACTAAGACGTTAAGGGACCAGGGATTCATCAAAGTCAATCATAACCTTTTCCTTCTAGATGCATTCAGCCCTCAGAAGGATAGAGAGAGATAGAAGACAAAGGAAGACAGAAGAGAGAGGGACGAGGAGACCAGAGAAAGGGAAGTAGAGAAGAGAGACAGTGAGAAGAGATGGAAGCGAAAAAGAGAGAATGGAGTCTAAGAAGATAGCCTGGCAATCTCTTCTCCCCTCTTGAATGCTCCGCCTCGCCTCCTACATAGCCAGGGGGTAGAGGAGAGAGCAAAGCCAGCTCCAGAATGAATCTCCCCCTCGTCTCGCCCCTCCTTTCCTCATCCCCCCCCCCAGACAGTTCATCCACCCCATTCTCATTCAAACAGCTCATACGCTCTCTAATCAACAATGATTCTCTCACACATTCGACGGCCAGCCAGACAGGCCAAGGGATGCCAGGCTTGGACTCCCTTGCCAACCTCCCCTGTCTTCTTTCCTCTCCCGCCTCG
>NC_085037.1:1799530-1862030 GCF_963692335.1 Osmerus eperlanus
AGTGTTCAGGCTCCCCCAGGGAAAGGTTCCATAGAGTTGGCGGTCACCCAGAAGTAGATTTCTCAACCTGACAAGCCAGTAGGCAATCATGTTCTAATGAAACACAGAGGAGCAGAACAAGCACAGACCTAAACACTAGTGAGAGAGTGGGGGAGGAGAGGAGAGCAGAGGAGGAAGAGAAGAGGGGAGAGGAGAGGTAGAGAAGGAGGGAGTGGAACATTGTGATGGTGTTTTGACAAAGCTTGTGTGACTTTATTAAAGCAATCTGCAGTGGGGGGGGGGGGGGGGGGGGGGGGGCGAAAGCTGCTCTCCAGCAGAAGTATGTGTGAACATGTTCACCTCGGAGTGCAGCCCTGAACCCTAACCACAACCATAAGTCAGTTTGTGGAGGTTCCACCATGTCATCTATAGAGGGCTGGGCTCCTTTCGAAATACTGTCTGGTTTACGTCACAGAACCCTTTGGGCCATTTGTAAAAACCTAAACAACATGTACATTAGACATACAGTATATACGATGGAGATACAAGGGGTGGGTATAGCTCAGTGGTAGAGCGTGTGATTACTGGACTTGCTGGCTGATTACTGAGCTTGCTGTCTGACTGTCTGGTTACTGGATTTGCTGGATGATTACCGGACTTGCTGACTGACTTGCTGCCTGATTACTGAGCTTGCTGACTGTCTGGTTGCCAATTCAGGAGCTTTTTATAGAAGCAGCAAATCATGCCCTGTCTAATACATGGCATTAAATGGTTCACACAGCCTGAGTGTGTGTAGACCCCTACTGACTGGAATTATTTCCCTGATTTCACTCTGTGGGTTACTTCATGGTGAGTGGAAAAAACGATGCGTTTACAGTCTCACCCTGTAGATTAGCACCTGCAGCCATCTCTATCATGACCAGACTGACTGACTTTCTGGGTGGCTGGCTGACTGCAGACTGACTGAGTGAGTGACTAGCTGGTCGACTGATTGACTGACTGCCTGGTTGACAGCAGCTCAGACACATGTCACACACGTCTTATTTTGATTGGTGCACGACTTTGTACAGCACTGGTTGTTTTTAAACGTGCCTTTTAAATAAATGGATTTGACCTGACCTAGACTATTGTTGTCTCTATGTTGGTCTGTCAGATCCAGACTGATCTGGTTAAGCTTGTCTTGATGAAACTAGAGCTGTCTGTCTCACCTGAGGGATTCTGATTGGTGCCGTCTGAGGACGAGACCTTTCACTTCCTGCCTGGCGCTGTGACCTCCACGGCCGGACATACAGCTGCTGACTAACGGACAAGGACTCCACTTGAGAGAGAGACATTGAGAGAGAAAGGAAAATAAAGGGAGAGAGGATAGGGAGGGAGAGAGGGAAACAGAGGGAGGGTAAAAGAAAGGATGAGACTAATACATCAGTCTCATCTCTGACACAATACTATGACTCACGAGTCACAACCTCCTCCTTATTGGTCTGTTCCAGTGATCAGATGACCTGGGGGAGGGCAGTGTTGATTGGCTGTCGTCCAGGGCTGATAGGACAGTGGGAAGACTGCTTCATGAAAACATATTGTTTAAATGTCCTGTTCAGAGTGACTCACAGATACAAAACTGCTCTCATCACTTCTCCCAGTCTATCTGGTAGCACTCCCTTATATACACACACACACACATACATCCTCCCACACACCAAAAAGAACGATAATTTCCTTGGAGACAGCTTCACTAGGCTGGGATCAGTCAGCTTGGTTCAGCGCCAGACCACATCCCACACACACTAACCCACACACACATGCATACACACACACACACACACACATACACGACACAGTTTTACTGGAGGTTGAGGACCCACTGACCCAGTCTGTGTGTGTGTGGACTCCAGGTGTGTGCGTGATCATAGTGAGTATGTGTAATCTGGATGTGTGTGTGTGTGTGCAGGTGAGGAGGACCAGGACCAGGACTACGACATGACCACACAGGACTATGGAGATTACAACGCCACCTTCGACTACAGCTTCTACAGTAGGTCCAAAACCTCTATATATCAGCTATCCATACCTTATACTATAGACCAGGGGTCCCCAAACTACGGCCCACGGGCCGAATATGGTCCCGCCCACACATTCGGACCGGCCCTCTGAACAATGCCAGAGACTTATTTTGACATTTTAAATAGGCCTATATGTCTTAATCATATCATATCTGTATTTGATAATGAAGGTTGGCTTTCAAACTAAAATTTCCCTTAGTTATTACATTTACATTTATTCATTTAGCAGACGCTTTTATCCAAAGCTATTATTAACTATAATTATTAACGCAAAAAAAATATTTGTTAGATTCACCCGCCAACAGAATGGTACATTCAATATAACGTTCCATCATTCAATAATAAACTAATCTAGCATAATAAATACATTTAAAATCATAATACATCTCCACAATAATACTGGTAGTCAATCCGGCCCATGTAATTTTCTGTGACAGACCGACCCGGCCCCATATTAAGAAAAAATAAATTATCTGGCCCTTGCAGAAAAAGGTTTGGGGACCCCTGCTATAGACCCTAACCCTGTCCTTAACCTTTAACCCTTGAATCATAATATTCAATAGGACATACATGATAAGACATTATTTGCTACACTGTTTATAGATTGTATTTCTAACTGTAACTATGACAACATAACTCCTGACCCTAACCTTGACCTCTATGTCCTGAGCTGAACCTTGACCTCTGCCTCCCGCAGGCAACAGCAGCACCGAGGACCTGGACAAGTTCCTGAGTGAAAGTGAGGAAGAGGAGGACGAGGAACCGGAAGTGGTGGATGAAGAGTTAGAGGTCACAACCATAACAACTGTAGCCGGGTCTATGGTAGGTTATCCCTTGTGCTGCCTTCGGGTCACAATGACCCGAAGGTTCACAATGACCCGAAGGTTCACAACGACCCATCGTTGTGCTGCGACAACTTTACCCAATACAAAAACAAATAAAAAGCATTTTCTTTTAACCGTCGCGCTGTGGGGGGGGGTGAGACAGCCCGACAGTTAAAAGAAAATGCTTCACTTTATTTTTGTATGAGGTAAAGTTGTCACAACACGTGGGGTGGTCACAATGACCTGAAGATAACACAAGGGTTATATAACAAACACATATATATACATACGCACATACAAACACACAAACACTCACATATACACTAACATACATATACACGCACCAAGCCCGTAGCCAGCCTAGTGGAAGGAGGGGTTTACAAAATGAAGTGGACCTTTTTGCAGTTTTTCCCCTTATTTAGGTCAAATATATATATCAGGACCTTTGACAGTGAGGGAGGAGGGGGGGTCGTTAGAACGACCCAAAGCCCTCCCTGTCTACGGGCATGGGCGCACACACTCACACACATGCACACCCTCCTCTGCATATAGAGCTGTGTTGTTCAGGCTGAGAGTCTTGAAGTTACCATGGTGCACTGGAGCAACAGATGTCCATGAGTATATATAACACAGAGGTTAATTAACAAAGCATCACTATATCTTTAGCTGGTGTGTGTGTGTGTGTGTGTGTGTGTGTGTGTGTGTGTGTGTGTGTGTGTGTGTGTGTGTGTGTGTGTGTGTGTGTGTGCATGTGCGTGTGTGTGGTGGGTAAATCATTTGAGTGCAGGCTACATTCATATGGAGTCACTGGTGCAATCCCACAAACAGAAGTGAAAACATAATAGGATTTGTTTGGTAATTTGGAAATAGGTTGCAACAGTCTGTCTTTCAACTACACTTGCAAAATCCGCCATGGGACTGAGCTCGAATAGCTTCGGCGACTTTTTATAGTACAAAATCGCTGTCAATCAAAAGGAGATGCAGTCTTTCGACAGACCCTCCAATCATCACGCAGAAGCCCGGCGTCCAGGCCAGCCCACTCCTCCATTCACCCCCAGAGACGCTGAGCGTCCGTGGGCGGGACCTAATCGCAGCATTTATCCAATGACCGTATAGTTTCGAAGCACTGAAAAAAACTGTTCAAAGCAGCCCCCGTATGAAACCTTCTCTGGCAGCCCCATTGAAGTCCATGGACTCTGGGCTTCAACAGGGAAATGCACTGTGACGCTACGGGAAAGCATGAGAAGGAAATCGAGTCAGTCTACTATGTAGCTGATTCTGAACAAACTCGTCTTCGAGATGAACGTGTTCTAACGCATTTAAAATGTTAACACAATAGTAAATATTTGACCATTAATTTTTGGACATTTTAGGGGAAGCCGAGCTTCCCTTGCAGTCTTAAATAAATTGCCACTGCTTTGAAGTCTTTGCATTACGAGCATGCCTATAGACTGAACATGTCATAATCATTTTCACAAATGTGTGTTTTGTATGTTTACACTGAGACGATAACAGTGTCGTTTTCAAAAACGTCCACTTTGAAACCAGTTTTCAGGCCAGAAAACGCAGTTGTCGTGTAAACAAACAACCGCATAAAAGGTTTTCCGTGTTTAGTTGAAAGCAAACGGCCCCTTAGTCAGGGGACCCTGGAGTGGGCAAGTGAGGGAGGAAGCCTTACTGTGACGAGCAATACCATGACACTTTGCCACATGTAGTCCAACAAATAATCAAGGACCCCAAGTGCATAGCTCCAACTGTTGTTGTTTCCACAGGCCCCCAGGACCTGCTCAGCCTCTGCTAGTCTGCTGTTCTCAGTGGCACTGACCCTTCACCTTCTGCCCAGACTATGAGAGACTGGTGGTGCTTTAAGACACACTCACTCACCGAGGTGAGTCTTACACACACACTAAGATGAACCTTACGCACACGCACACCCATTCACTGAAGTGAGTCTAACACACATATGCACAGACATGCGCGCGCACACACACACACACACCACACACAAACTGACTTGGTTCTTCTGCGTTCTAAACGGAGGGTCTGGCGCTCCTTCCTAGCAGCAGAGGGCGCCCCACTCAAGACCACAACGACCAGGCACACATCTGCAGGTCACTGAGCAGAGAGCAGGAAAACAGCATCTAGATCAGAAAGGACTTTTTGGTTAACAATGTAACTGATATTCTCGTGTTTTGTGCTGATAATTAATTCATTTGTTGGTGATTTCAATGATATTCTTGTTTTCCATTTCAGGTATTTTTGGGGTCTACGTGTGGGGCGGAGTCTACAGGTCTGAATGGTGACAGCCCCTCCCCCTGTGACTACCTGGGGGGCGTTTCACCTTTACACTGTGAACTTTGAACTTTGACCTATGCACAGCGACCGCTCACAATGACCTCCTGCTCTGCAAACCTGGGACCCGGAGCACACACATCACTGCCAAAGAGCACCAATAGTCACAGTGAAACCACATCCTTATTTATCATGACATATACCTTATTTTTTTACTGTATGAAGACACACAAACCCACACACACTTACAACCACAGACATGCAAGACACACACACACAGCACTCACGTATGGAACACCCAAGCACACACGACAGCAGACGGAACACAGCAGTCTCAGAGCACAACATGGGAAAACAACGTACCATTTGTTTTTCAGTCAGGAGAAAGAGGTTTAGATGAGGTAGAGATATCAGAGCCACACGGATGGAGAGAGATGGGACCGAGAGAGCATGAAAAATAAGAGAGAGAGAGAGAGAGAGAGAGAGAGAGAGAGAGAGAGAGAGAGAGAGAGAGAGAGAGAGAGAGAGAGAGAGAGAGAGAGAGAGAGAGAGAGAGAGAGAGAAAGAAAGAGAGTGAACAATGGACTTCCAAAAGTGACGGCTCCAGTCAGGGCTGTTTGTGGTCGCGGGCTGTAATGACTAAGCGAGTTTGAGACGTCATGTTTGCCGTGGTTGTGGCACAGTGCTGTTGATCAGTCTGCCACAGGTCATGGGATTTTCCATATCGAGGAACTGTGTCTGTTTCTAGAGAGAGACCACCTGGCAACGGATCCTTTGAGAAGACAGGGAACGGTGTGAAACTCTCAGCGCCTAACGCCGTAAATATGTCAGCGAGGCGGTTCTGCACGAGTGATCCGTCCCCTGTGGTGTTCCGGGGCGTCCGAGACCACAGAGGGGTGCGTTGATAATGAAGCTCGGAGCCTCCCTCCGTGTGACCTGCTGTGTGTGTGTTTGTTTGTCTGCTGACTGTGAGATCCACACGGCTGGCACTTTCCCTCAAGAGCAAACAGGCACTTCTGCGTCACCCCCCCCCCCCCCCCCATTCCCTCTATTTCGCTCACGACCACAGTACCTTCAAGCCTTCCGCCCTCCATCTCCTATTCCCCCCCGAGCAAGCCACCATTTTAGGCATTGTTTTATACGTTTAATAAGTGTGTCTAAAAACTGTGTGTATAAATGAGTCCAGGTTCCTCCAGACTGTCTGAACTACACCAGGTCTTTTCTGCAGGACCATGAGACAATGCTGGTAATCAGAGCAGTGACACATACATACATTTACACAAACAGTTTATTACTGGTTGAGAAATATTTGTAATAAAATCTGGAAGAAATGTCTGTCATTATTGAGTTTGATACTATTCATGGCTATTTTTTATTTTATCACTGTCACTTTAGAAAAGGTTTAAGTGTTAATCTCTTCTAAGGTGTTTCAAAACAGAAATAAAGGTACATTGCGTTCATTATCTTAACTTTGCAGATGCTTTATCCAAAGCAACATACAGATTTAGAAAGGGAACAGCAGAAACTGTGAGATCAGAAGTGCATAGTTCCAGTTGCGTTTCAGTGGTCATATTCAAGGCAATGTCAGTGCAAAAGCAAGCTACTCTTTCTACGCTGTGATCATGAACACGGGCAAGGCTGCGGTCATCCTACTCTCTGATGTCATCTTACTACAGAATTTGAAAAGACACTTGTAAATGCATGCCAATCCAGGTACAGTTAGACAAGTATTAACACATTTCCATGCAGTGTTAAATCCCACAGCTACAGAGTGATCAATTCTTTAACTCCATATTGCTTTAATATCAATATCGATAAGGAGATGTGGATGTTACAGTTTTTTTCAAATGCTTACACACATTTTTTTTTACTTGTCCTCTTTTTTTCAAAACTTAACACACAAATCCAACAACTGCACACACAAAATGCAAAATGCCTCGCTTCTCTTGCAAAATGAAGCACTGCAATCAAAATATCACAAACACGTCTCAAAAGCAAACATTTGTCTCATGTTGCAAACACTTTTACCATTATACTACATTTTTGGATATATCATATACACACAGTTATTCAAAACCTAAAGCTCTTCTTTCATGAGCTCCTATGTACATTTCTGTACAAGATTGAAAGTAAATGGCAGAGATGCTGAAAAATTCATGGTAAACACGAAAACAAGATTGAAACCAAACTTAGTATTTTTTACTATACGTAAACATTTGTGGTTGTGAATACAGTATTACACAGTACAAAAGAAAGAGTGTAGTAGGACAGAAACCAAACCTAATTTTGAAAAAGGTGATTACGGAATGGTTTGTCTGTGTGTGCCATGAACTGTAGCATACAGTAATATATACTATTTTCGACAATATAGTCAGAATGTCTTCTTACAGTCACTGTACTGTTGCACGGTATGATACAGTAAACCACCAGACTGTGACCAATCATGCAGTGCACTGCAGTCAATGGATGCATGGGTGCTACGGTCAAATATATGTTTGTGTGTAGTATACCGTGTGTTGTGCTGAAACAGCCATTATGTGTACATTAGAACATGTGTATGTTACAGTGTATTGTTACATACCTGTTATCTTTTCTACAGTAAAGGTTCAAATTAGGCTATTTATAGGCCTATTCCAAAGCCATGATTGGTTGGTGTTGAGTAAAGCAATGAGTGTTTGCACATGTGAGGAGTTAGTGTAAGGCACTGATGAATTAGTGTGGCATTTTGATTGGTTGTGTTTGAAAAAGGAAATCAAGATGCTTCCTGTTAGAATTTTGTGTGTTACCTGGAGAATTGTGTGTTGTGCAAAAAGTGTTTTATGAAATTGAAAACTGAGTCAAAGGCCCAAAATGTGCATATGGTTTTGCAGATTTGAGGTGTGGTTCTGGTGTTTGAGTGTCAGGTTTAAGAAATTGTGTGAAAAGTAAGGAATTTGTGTGTAAGCATTTGAAAAAAACTGTAAGTACTGTGGTGTCTGGTGAAAATATCCTGAATACTGCATACAGCAGAAACAATCCTTCATCTGACATTTAGATGTTACCCATATTTGTGAGAGAGAGAGTATGTGTGTGTGAGAGTGTTTGTGAGTGAGTATGTGTGTATGTCTAAGTGTGTGTGTGTGTGAGAGAGAGCGTGTGCACAAGCGCGTGCGCGCATGTGTGTGCACAGAGGTGTGTGCGCACACAGGGATACCACGCACCCAAGGCTGCAACTCACTGACGGACTGTTGCAGCGCATGAATATCAAATCCCAATCACGTTTCATTTCTGTGGCGTCTTCTCTCCAGGCAACACCACCGATCCCAGGATGTGTCCTCTTCCAGACCTGGCATGAACCTTCACAAAAGGCAAGACTGGGCTAACCTGGGGTGGGACAAACAAGTAGAGAAAGGAAGAGATGAGCCATTAAGAGAGAATATGACACATCAAGATAATAAAGGAAAGGCTTTGGGTGGCTGCTCACAAACTCAGGATCCTGAAAGACCAGAATGTTCTCTATCGCATGAAGCTGGCTTCACTAACAATATCTCATCTAAATGGTGTCGTCTCCACAGAAACCTTCACGGTAAGAACATGAGGTCATCCTGCCTCAGGTAAACGGCATTGAGGGATGCCGAGAGAAAATGTTTCATGTTTCCTGTGTCCAGGCAGCCAGGCAGTCAGCATGACCCAACGACAAACACCTACAACATGTTGGAACCCGTATCTTTTTTTAATTTTCTTTATTGGCCGGGCCGTCTAAATTATTCATGATGGTGTCAGCGCGGGGGTCGGAGGTCAGGGGGAGCAGACAGGAAGGGACGAGGCAGAACGAGGCATTTCTAAACAAACACAGACTAGGCTGGAGTCAGGAGAGATGAGCCAGTGAGATATGACACAGCACACCTCTCTGCTGAACCTGCTCTCTTCTCACTCAGAACACAACCAGAACCATTAGAATATGAACAGCAGCTATCGTAATACTACGTCTTTTAACACGTGCAGAAAGAGAATGAGAATGCGTTAGATAAGTCATAGATGCCCTCTGTGCGACTTTCTTAACTTCTGGGTCTCTGGTACAAAACTTCACAGACATTATTGATCAATCTCTAAGACTCTCACACACAAATAAACAGATAAACACACCAACACACACAAACACACAGACATAAACACACAAACACCTGCACGCACACACATTATATATATCAAAATATAACTTGACATGGCAGAGCATAAATTAACATTTGTGGTGTACAAATGCCACGGCATTCAAGCTGCCAAGACCGAGCAGATAAGGTTGTGTACTCCTGTTAGAGGTACAGCTTTCTGACATTTATGGAACACTTCTCTACTCTGGACAGCCACAGTTAGCTTGCCTCCCTTTAGCTGCGTGATACAACCGTGAAAAGAAATCCATTCCACCTGTCGGCACGGAAACAGCCAGTTAGAAGTGAGAGGGGAGGAACTTGATGTCAAAGGACGGGGCTTGAAGACCTGAGCAAGTCTTGGACTGGAGGGATGAGACAGGCTGGCTCGCGTAACGATAAGCGATCAGATTCGACGTGTTCTATTGCTGTCTAACAAAAACAGGCCTGCACGGCTTTGACGCATGTTATGGCCTGACCAGACAAACTCAAGTGAAAGATCACAATAGGCCTCATTTAAAGACGGAGCTCAAACTAAGATTTGAATAATCTTAAGAACTATGTGCACTTCCTGAGAATATAATATTCAACTATTGAAGTTCACTTTGCTAAGGTGTATTGGTGTTTAGTGTATACAAGTGAAAGTTAAAAGTTTTTCCTGAGTGGCATCTTCGATACTGTGTCTTATTCACTCAAATTACAGATAACAGATGGAAAAGACAAAACCAATGTATGTGGCAGGAAACTGTGTCAGTCTCCAGGGTTATTTTGTTTTTCGCATTCATATTTTGATGTTTCAAACCTGAATAATTAGTTTAAGCTTGATTAGGTGTAACAGGATAAACATTTAAGTTACGTTACTTTAATACTGTTTGCTATAGTATATGCTACAGGTTAGAACTATAACCATGATGAAGACAATGATCGTATTACTATGGGTTCTGACCTATCTGGCTTGTTTACACAGTGGAAGTGTCAGTACACATTTCTAATCTAGCATTCTACAACGGAGGCAGTTGATTCTGTCCCGCTAACAACGCGACCGCAATAATGCTATGTGGCCTCCAAGATCAAGATAAAGCTCTCTGCGATTTATTTTTGATTTCCTGTCTCTGAGAATGCTACAGATACACTCAGCCCCTGGATGGTGGGCGGGGAGGGGGAGGGTGGGTGGGGTCACAATGTATCACGGCCCAGACCTGGTCTGCGTCATTGCACAGATCATCATCCTCAGCGTCCTCTGTCCTCATCCCTTCTGTACCAATCATGAAGACAGCACATTGGCAATGTGCTGTCTTCATCCCTTCTGTACCAGAGAATCAAAGCTTATCGCCACCTCTCCATCTCTACTGCTGCTTGTGCATGTGTGGGATCGGGCCAACAAAAGGACCAGAAGATGATATGATGAGATCTCTCTCTGTCACACACGCACATACACAGTACGTACATTGTGAATACATTCATTCATAGATTAGAGATGTTCACAAACTGGCTAGATAATTTTTTTTAGGCTAATGAGAAAAAAGTGGTAGTGTAGTGCTCGTGTGTGTATGAGTGACTGTGTGTTTATGAGTGTGTGTTTGTGTGTGTATTTGTGTGTGTGTGATGAGTGTGTCTGAGGGCCCTATTTTAACGATCTGAAACGCAAGTATCAAAACGCAAAGCGCAAGTAACTGTGAGGCGGGACTGCGGCGCTGTTGCTATTATACCGGCGGGATAAATGACTGCGCCTGGCGCAAATCTAAAATTGGTTGGTCTGAAATAGCTACATTACTAATGAGTGTGGCGTAACGTGCAATAAACCAATCAGAGCGTCATCTCCCATTCACTTTAAGAGCAGGCGGGCTTGTTCCATGGCGGATGCTATTATAACGGCGGATTTGCCAGGCGCACGCCAGGAGCGGTTCACAGCCGAGGAGACCGACGTTCTCGTCAGGGCCGTGAAAGATAGAGAAGTGACATTGTATGGGAAAGGCAGAGCAGTTGTCTCATTGCACTAAGTTGCCCACTCATGCTGCTCATTCAAATTCTTAGTCTTATTTTTATATATATTTTAAATTGTTATATTTTTTAATTGTTTAGTTCTTAGAATTAGTTTAACCATTGTACTTTTTTACTTCATTTAAGACCCGTATATGTTTATTGTTTGCACCTTCCTGCCACAGTAAATTCCGTGTTTGTGTAACATACATGACGAATAAACCGAATTCTGATTCTGATTGGGATGGGAGAAGAAACCCACCCAAATTAGCTTCGGTTAAACAGGCGTGGGAGGAAATTGCCACAATTGTTACAAATCAAGTTCACATACATAGAGATTTCTCATGAAAATCATTTTAATCATTGACATGAAAGACACGTAACACAGCCATACAATAAATCAAAACAATGTAGCTTCGCAGGAAGAAGACCCTGGCCTCGCCAGCAGTGCGCATGGGCCAACCATGCGCCGTTAAAATAGCATCTAAATAACGCGCCATTGACTTTAGACTAAGTTTTCCGGTCTGTGGCGGAATTGTTTTTCTGAAGTAGCACCAGGGAACGTTTGCACCGGAACACGCTTCCTTTTTCGCTGAACAGCCCCCGGGAGCGCAAGGTCATTCCCTAATTTACCGACGTGCTTCTGTGGAGGGAAATGTCCGCTTTGCGTCGAGTGCAAACTAGGAATGATACTTGCGTCGTTGACAAAGTCAATTGCGCGGGGTGCAAGATAGGGCCCTGAGAGTGTGTGTTTGTATGTGTGAATACAACAGTCCAACATTGTGTTGACATTCAGACTGCACACATTTCAGCAGGCTTGCTTCCTAGTTTGTGTGTGTGGGTGTGTGTTTGTGTGTGGTTCTGTGTGCGTCACAAGGTTACAAACATGAGCTGAAAAATTACCTGACATACTGTAGGCCCTCACACCGTCACACACACCACCACACACACCGCCACACACACCTCTGAATAATGCAGGTTTATCCATCTGCAAAACAAACCTTGTAAATGTGTAACAGGGAAGCCCCTACATGATTACAGACATACAGTAGCCTACATATATTGTCTAAAATCAAGCCAATACATTTCCAGCTAATACCCCAAAACGTAACACAATGCCATTCAGACTGGCAATACACCATCACAATACTCACAATATTTACACAATATTCTTTCGATCTCTATCGAAACCCATAGACACATTACCTCTGATTCTGTGGGAGGAATTGGTTTTCTCTCTGATGTGCGTCACCTTGGATTGCGTGTGGAAGCCTGGGAATCAGGCAGAACCGATGTGGACTCCAAGCCACTCAATAACTCATTAAGGGGAGGGGGAAGGTCCCCTGGCCTCTGCCCTGTCTTCTAGGAGAGGAAGTAGTGATGTTAGGCTCTTCCTGTTGTCCCTATAGTATCTGAATGTCCTCTTGGTGAGGCAGGCAGAGACGTGGTGGGAGCGCAAGAGGCAGAGAGAGGAAGAGGAAGAGGGAGGCAGAGGGCGAAAAAGGCAGAGCCAGGCAGAGCAGAGGAAGGAAGAGAGAGAGAGGCAAAAAGAGGCAGAGGGAGAAGGGAGGCAGAGGGAAATGGGAGGCAGAGAGAGAGTGAGACGAAGAAACAGAGGCTGAGGGAAAGAGAAGCAGAAAGAGAACTTGTGCAAGACGGGAAGAGATATTGGGTGTGGCACAAGAGAAAGAGAGAGAGGGAAACAGGAAGAGAAAGAAAGAGGCACAGAGGCAGACTGAGAAAGAGACTGATTGAATGTCAGATATGAAGAGAAGGATATAAAGTAGAATAGACATAGAAAACAGCAAGAAGATGAGTGACAGTCAGACAACAGATGAGTGATAAGGAGGTGTCTGGCTGGCTGTCTGGTTGGCTAATAGACCGGTTAGGTGTCTGGCTAGCTGGCAAATGGGCCGGCTAGGCGTCTGGTTGGTTGGCTGACATCCTGTCGGCTTGTTGACTGTTTGGTTGTCTTGCTCACTGTTTTGTTCAAAGTTTTTCTGGCTGGCAAGGTGGATGTCTGGCTGTCTGTCTGTCTTGAATGCTGGCTGGCTAGCTTGCTGGTTGGTTGGTTGGCTAACTGTCTGGCTGTCTTGTTCACATTTTGGTTGGCTAACTGTCTGGCTGTCTTGCTGGCTGCAGTCACCCTCACAAACCTCACACAAAATGTAAAACCATAAAACAGGCCAATCTAAAACAAACATATTGAGCCATTTCACCAATCTCTGACAATGATGAAGCTGAGTAATATAGAATCTCCCTAGAGAGAATCACTCTCTCATTACACACACATGGGACCTGCCAATCAAATGATAAAGCCCAAGTCTTCACTGAGCCAAAGGTCAACAACCTTAATGAGACTCAGATGGATTTAATTGGCCAGCGGATGTTTTAAATCCAGGAAGTGCGAGGGAGGTTGTTATTGGTCTAGATGATTGTTCGTTTCTATGGGTTGTCATGACATTTATGTTTTCCAAACGCCCACAACTTCAGGACATGACCTCAGGGACTATTGGTGGTGTGTTTCACCTGCTACCCACAGGTGTGTGTGTAACCTGCAACTCCAACCTGCAGGTGTGTGTGTGTGTGTGTGTGTGTGTGTGTGTGTGTGTGTGAGGAGGTGTGTAGATGTCTATAGTGTATACATGAATCAAGTTTAAATTAAAAGAGACAGCAACACTACAACACCACTGGGCTAATATTCATGGTTAAAGATCTGTTCTACCAGGATTCTGTCCTCCAGGTATTGATCACCAAAATTCCTTCCTGGAATTGGCCCAGTTGAACCAGGGGACATCCAACACAGTATCCAGTTTCCATACCCACAGGCCGGAAAGTGCTTACCAAATGATGGCCTTTTAATGGAAGGGACCGGGTTGTCACACACACTCTGTTCTTCAATCGCCATGTTTTAAAAAACTAGTTATATTAAAATATTCCACACATCTAAATAGTTTGACTCCAATATACTCAAAAATCTTAATTCTAAAGTTATGTGGACACTTATCCAAATCGTTTATTTGGCGGTTAAAAGTTAACAAGGGGGTTAGTGTAAACTGCAGTTTCGCTTACCTGAAGCGCCTCGCGCTGCGGACCTAAGAGCTTGAGCTCTCTGACTCATCAGAGTCATGGCGCGACTAGCGCAAGCAAGGTCCCATTTGGCGCTTCTCGGGAGTCAAGTCAGACTTTGTCTGAGACGCTCTATTCACACATTTCAAAATTGGTCACAGCATTATGATATAAAAAAACAAAACCTTGCTGTATCTTTGACACAAACTTTCAATAAGTTTTCTGTATAACATAGCTTATTCATACATTCGTGTGTAGATAATATTTTCTCCAACGCATCATTATTTAATTATTTATAAACCACTCACTGCCATAATCTAGAGCATACTTTAGTCTAATTCTTTAGAATTTAGCCCAAGGCCTCGCCTATATCCACCAGGGGGGAAATATCATTCTACTGCGACGATATCCTCCCCAGTGTAATGATCTCACCTTTTAATAGGGGACTGGCTGGAACATCCGTACATATTATTCGATAAGCGAATTAAGCCCATGGTGTTATCCAAGTGACACTAGCCTAATAGGTCGAAAGCTTGTGTTTTCATCATTCAAATAGACTAATTTTGAAACAATATCTTGCCGTTCAGCGAGTTGATTAGGCTACAACATCAAGTGATCTGAGTCATCGTAGACAACGTTTAAGCGTCAGTCTTCCCAACAAAACGAATGGATGTTTTCAGTAAGTCTACGTAGCCTACGTGCCTCGGATTTATTTCCCTGAGGTGTTAAATATTTAACAGTGAAATGAAATACATAAATAAAGCAAGATTATTCAGAATATATGGACTTATCTGATGCGCCCTCGGAGCCCTAGAATACAGGCCTGATGTTTTATGACTGCCATAGACCGAATCCAAAACCTGATGGTAATATATGGACAGGTCTCGGACAGTTTCCCCCCGGAGTGAGAATCCGTTTCTGTGCCGTGGATATTCATCACGTTGACCGGGGAGACTTATCCAACGTGGAAAACAAGGTCTGGCAAGACAAGGGCGATGACGTTACTACTCGTAAGAAAAAAACCGGGAGCAGCACGGGTCTGGCTCCATATAAATAGAGAAAGTTTCCAAGCAACAAGAGCAAGTGCAGAACGAGCATCATTACATGCAGAAGAGAAGTCAGCGAACAACCAGCGTTTTTGATTCATTTTAGTCAAGAAACTGACCGTTACTAAGAGTGAAGAACTTCACAGCAGAAGTCCAATTTGATCCGTATTCTCTTATCATTCCGAAAGCTTTCGAATTTCAGAACCATGGACAGCGTCGCGGTCCGCGCGGTTGTTTGCTTGGGCGTGTGCTTGTCCGTGTTCACCGTTATCGCTCAGGGGCAAATGTCACCAGACAATCGAGTCTCTTCACAAGAAGACCAATATCCTCTTCGTTATGCGACCAGAGAGTTGGTAAGGAAGACTATTTATTTGTCTCTCTCTAAGTTTTCACGCCTACCTGTTGTGTCATCCAAACCAATTTGCCAAAGGTGTAAGGAAATGTTTGTTTATGGATTATTCATAGATTATTCAAATGTAAGGTGTACTTCTTTCCTCAGTTTCTCAGGCCGGCAAGTTTGCTCTAGGTTATGTAGGTTACATTTTCTCGGGCGCGAGGAAGGATAGAAGAGAGGTACCTTTTCCCGTCGCAGTCAGTGACCGGCAAGACGGAAACAGCTTCGAATGTTTTCAGTCTCATTTAGCTCGTTAACATGAGTCATTTTTTATTACAGATCAGTGGTGAATACCTTCGTTGTAAATATAGGTATTGCATTAAACATGGAGCCTAATTGGTGACGTATTTTTTCCAGGCTGATGCGCTCGAGGGACTTCTGGAGAGTGGACAGGAGAACAGTATAGGACTGTCCGTTGAGAAGAAAGCAAGTGTCATCCCACGGGTGAGCAGACACTTTAAACTCCTAAAGTTTCCATTTGAACATGTCATGCGATTCAAATGAAACAGTAATAAACTTGATGCAACAAACTTCGGATAACTGGATAAAAAAGTGGATATTAACACGCTCCTCCTCTCTCGTCCAGTGCGACGTCGGGGAGCGGTGCGCCATGAAGCATGGGCCGCGTATCGGGAGGCTCTGCGACTGCATGCGCGGCACCGCGTGCAACACTTTCTTCCTGCGCTGCTACTGACCTCCTTGCGGACACCTGTAACGGATGACCTCGGGTGCCCTAACACGTGAACATAAAATGGCTTGTGATATTGTGATACAACTGTGCTGTTACACGTCTCAATGTAAGTCTGCATGTATAGGCTTTACTGACTTTGTCTTGAATTGTTTTGGTGTCTTCTCAACTTTATTGAAGATACATGTGTGTACAAATGTATTTATTTTTGTTTAATAAAAAACATTTACAAAGCTGCACGTGTCCAATGACTCATATCTGACTCAGATTTGATATACGCCATAGCCTAATCCAGATGGACAACTTGAGCAATTTGAAGTCAGGGATTTTCGATCACAAATGAGACATCTGCCTTTCTGACCTTTTGAAAACATAGCATCACAGTTAAATAACACGAGCAATGTGGCCTTTCCATAAGGCAGATATCCAATGTTGAGATGAAACAGGTGGTGGATCACACTCGTGTCTCATGCTTAATGATATGCCTCAACCCATTGTGTAACACTGTGAGCCTAACAAATGAATATATCGAGTAACCAATGAATGTAGTAATTATTTAGTGCCTCATATGGAATATCGCCTATTAAAATTAGACACTGCATAACAGTGTCTGCCTTCGGGGCAGCTGAGAGGAGATGGCGCAAGTCCAAAGACGGACTGGACCTTCATAAGTATCACTCCATCCTTAAATCATTTTCTGCTCACGCAACTGTTACTAAAACCCACTACTTCCTGAACAAAATGAACTCTGCCTCAAACCCTCACCAACTTTTCTCTACCTTCTCCACCCTTCTTAACCCACCTCCCCCGCCCCCTCTTCCCTGACAGCAGACGACTTCTCCTCCTTCTTTGAGAAGAAAGTTGTTGATTAACAACTTTCTTTCTTTTCTTTTTTTACGCTGCCATCCTCCAGAACTACAGACCAGTATCACTGCTACCCTTCTTTTAAAAAAACAATTGAATGTGCTGTATCTAATCAACTGGCTAACTTCCTCTCTTAGAACAAACTACTAAACCCCAACCAATCAGGCTTCAAGACTGACCACTCCACAAAAACTGCCCTCCTGTCAGTCACTACTGCCCTCCAGTCTGCCAGAGCGGCTTCAAGGTCATCCGTCATCATTCTGCTGGACCTATCTGCAGCATTTGACACGGTCAACCACCAGATCCTGCTCGCTAGACTTTCTGAGATGGGCATCTCTGGCACTTCAGTGGATCTCATCCTACCTGTCGGGAAGATCCTACCAGGTCTCCTGGGGAGGCAAAGTGTCAGGCCCTCGCCAGCTCTCCACTGGTGTCCCACAGGGCTCTGTCCTTGGATCCCTCCTCTTCTCCCTGTACACCACCTCACTTGTACCGATCATCACCTCCCATGGCTTCTCCTACCACTGACGACACACAGCTGTACCTGTTGTATTCTTATGACAACCGTCTGGTGGTCCCATCTCTCAAGAGCGCCCGCTCCCAACCCAAGCTCTCCTCCTGTCTGGCCCCCCAATGGTGGAATCATTTCCCCACCTCCATCAGAGATACTGACTGTCTCTCCACCTTCAAGAAAAGGCTAAAGATGCACTTGTTCCGGGAGTACAACGGTACACTCTACCACTTTCGAGGATCATGTTGTTTAATTGTAATTTGTTTAACTACATATTTATATATTTATATTTAGTCATTTAGCAGACGCTCTTATCCAGAGCGACTTACAGTAAGAACAGGGACATTCCCCCCGAGGCAAGTAGGGTGAAGTTCCTTGCCCTAGGACACAACGTAATTTGGCATGGCAACCTTCTGAGTAATAGCCCGATTCCCTAACCGCTCAGCCATCTGACTGCCAACTACATGCTTTTCTGGTTCTAATCAAATCAAAATGTAGTTTTTATAGCCCTTTTTACAAGAAATGTCACAGAGGGCTTCACATATGCCCACAGAACTGCCCCTCAACCAACCTAAACCCTCAAGGAAGACAAGGAAAAACTCCCAGAAAAACTCAATAGAGGAGAAAAATGGAAGAAACCTTGGGAGGAGCAATTCAGTGAGGGATCCCCTCCTCCATGGTTGGTGAAAGAGAGGAGCAGAACACAGGCTTAACAGTCATACAGCAGGGAAGTGTCAATGGGTGTTGAAACACCAAAAATCCAGTGTTCAACTTGGGTCAGTTGGTAAATGTCAGTATGAGCAGAGGTAGCCACAGGGCTGGGGACTGTGATCTGCGCAGCATCACAGGCAGGTGGATGAGGGAAGGGACCAGGAACTCGCTGTTGTCCTGGAGACTGGTTTCCTGGTTTCCAGTTGGCGACTAAATCCAGCTTTGGCAGAAAACTCTCAAATACGTTTTTTTTATACGAATACGAGAATCCCCGTCTCCCGTAGTCTCCAACTAGTAACATAAACAATAACAGTAACAATATACAGTAACAGGTTTACTTTATTTGTCAAATCTAGATGGGGCGACATGAACATATAGAAGCTATATTTGTAATTTAAAAGTTATATATGATACATGTACAGACAAACACACACTTCAGGTTTACATTGAAAGTACATACACACACACACTTTATCAGTCGTAGAACTGACTACACAAAAAAGTTTTTAACCTAATTTTGAATGTCAAAACGGTATCAGCCTCCTTAATTGAGACAGGTAATTTATTCCAGAGAAGAAGTGCTCTGTATGAGAACGCCCTGCCTGCAGCAGTTTTTTCATTAATTTTGGGAACCACCAGATAGCTGGTATCTTGGGATCTTAGTGACCTTATGGGGTGATAGGGTACAAGAAGCCCAGAGAGGTATAGTGGTGCCAATCCATGCAGAGATTTGTTGGTTAGTAATATAACTTTTTTGGCTATGTTACGTAGATGGAAAAATGCAGTTCTGGTCATTTATTTAATACGGTACTCAAACGAAAGGTCTGGGTCCATTGTGACTCCTAGATTTTTTACCAGCTTGTGATCTGTCAGATACGATCTAAACTACTGAAGTGAAGTACCAGAAATCCCAACATAGTTCTCCATACGTTCCAGGAGAATTTGATGATCCACAGTGTCAAAAGCTGCACTTAGGTTTAGGAGAACCTGCGTAGATAGAGCCTGCGTCAGAGGCTAATAGTAGATCATTGACTACCTTGGCTAAAGCAGTTTCAGTGCTGTGGTGAAGACCGGTGGTGAAGGTTCTATCCATTGGCACTTATTTGCTTTTCACAATGTATGCTTCATGTTTTGCCTACCCGCAATATTTTGGGGGCTATCTCGTTGTTTATGATCATTGACCTATGCACTTTTTGTAAAGCTCTTTCTTGTAAGTCATTTTGGATAAAAGCGTCTGCTAAATGAATAAATGTAGGCCTAAATGTGAATGTAAATGTAACAGACGTGCCTATGAACGTCTGAGGTCCTGTTGTGAACACTGTCCTGAATGACATCTAAAACAGGTGTAGGTACTTGGGTCGCTGTCAACCTTATACCCATGTGACCATTAAATCCGTTTACAACACGGAAAAGACTACTGTGTGGGCGAGAAGACACATTTAGAAGTGTTAGCGCACCTGCACACCCAATACATTCGGGAAGGTTTTTTTGTTTCACGTCTGAGCTGGATTATGATGGAAATATAGTTGGTAGCCTAAATGAACTTGCATCGACTTGACCATATTTATTCGAAATCTCCTCAGAACCTTGGACAGCGTCTTGTGACGCGCAGTAGGACTTTTCGCGCACGAGGAGCACGCCTGAGTGTTGGTGCCATATCAACCGAGAAGCGTCACGGGCTGACGGAGAAGAGTTCAATTGGTGTCAATGTTCACAATGATGTTCCTCATAATGAATTCGATTTTATTGGTCAACTTTCTGTCCCGCGGAGTGGAGACGAGCCTGCCAGAACCGGTTCCTTCTTCGCAAACGCGCCCAAATCCCCGAGAGCACGAGCTGGTCAATATTGGCTACTTGAAAACACTTGTTATAATTAGACCTACTTATACACATTGAATTATAATATAAAGACAAACACTTTTGTTTAAAGGTTTCCTCACCAGATCCTTATTGTCTTGCATAGCCGTTGGGTATCCCTGTCCATGATACGAGAAACGGCAGTCTTCACCGGAGGCCGTGGGCCGAGCTGAGGGAGAACTTCAACCGTCTTCCTGGCGTATGTCGACGGCTCCGCAGGAGGAGAATCACCATATTGGTATGTGTCTTCTCTATTCTATTGATCCTTAACCCTTTACTCCACCTCAGCCAAGCTCCCTGCGTGCAAACGGGGGTCCTCAAATTGATTCTGTAGGGTTATGGCGACATCTCGTGGCTTTAGTATCAGTCAAACCAAACATCTCTAGTATAACCCCAAAACTTCACAGGGTTGAGAAACCCTTACAGATTAACAATAACCGTTTACCCCCGCAACGATTTGTGTGAAAGTAGGTACGTTTTAGAGATCATAGTAGCTTATCTCCAGCCCATATAGTATTTGTGTTCTCTTCTGCAGTGCAACATGGGAAAGTTCTGCACGGGGTTGAGAGAGATCAGGCACGGTCAGGTCTGCCGCTGCCCGCGCGGGTCCCGGTGTTCCCACTTCTTCCTCCGGAGTCTCTGACCTCGACTGCACCTTACACGTAACATGAACGCTGCTGTTGCCAATAGTAACAGGGATTCTGGAAGCATCAATTTATCAAAATCCTGCATGTTGATAGAAACTTAACTGCGACCTTGCTTATTAAAGAAGTAGGCCTATACACAGGCCCGTAACGGAAACACATGAGCCCCCCCCGCAGAATAAGCCTGAGAGCCCCCCCCCCCCCCCCCTTTTAGCAAATCTGTGTGCAAAGTCTTTTACCACACTCTTTACATCTAAACTGCGCGCACATTCATTTTCTATGCTAAGGATGGCCAGACCTGACAGCCTCTCTTGTGAAATGGAGCTTCTGAGATATGTTTTGATCAGTTTCAGCTTGGAAAATGACCTTTCAGCGCTTGCGACAGTCACGGGTATTGTCAGAAATAATTTGATGGCCGTGGCTACATCAGGCACACTTGATAGTATGGAGTTGTGTTTTATTATTAGCGTGTTCGCTAAATCATAAATGGAGCCATATTTTGTCGTGTGAATCTTGTAGAAAGCAATGACTGTACGTTTTACACGATCATAATATGTATATAACTGAAATACAATGACTTTTTGTAACTTTGATTATGTTTTTTGTATGTTTAAATAGTCAAACGCAATCGCTGCAACTGCACGATACTACTGTCGCATAGCGTTACGTTATCATGTTTGCTAATAATGTCAGTTATGTAATATATTTTATAATTAAGCACTTTTTCCTACTTTCTCTTTTTTCCCCCACTCCATTTCAATGTTGTCAGTGTGATAGGAAGTCAATAAAGGAGCAAGGCTAATTTTCCTGGCTCTTGGAAAGGAGGCTCTGTTAACGCTAGGAAGCACAACACAGACAGAGCAGTACAGCTGTCAAAGTATAGGCTAACGTTAGCTACGTGGTACAGCAATTTACATTTACATTTAGTCATTTAGCAGACGCTCTTATCCAGAGCGACTTACAGTAAGTACAGGGACATTACCCCGAGGCAAGTAGGGTGAAGTGCCTTGCCCAAGGGCACAACGTCAGTTGGCATGACCGGGAATCGAACTGGCAACCTTCGGATTACTAGCCCGATTCCCTCACCGCTCAGCCACCACATTCAGCAATGTTAGCTATAGCAAACAGTACAATACCTGTCTCTTCTGGTAGATGAGTGCATCCTTCACCGGCTGGTCGAAAAAGAAATTTGTAATTTTGGGAAGTTTGGCATTTAATTCAGAAATTTTCTGTTTTGAATGCAGCTTTTGGGCACCGCTTTTAAATGTGCGTTTCATTTTTCCTACGCTACGCTACAGTTAGCTACCTATTTGCAGCGGGCTCGCCGGTCTGTGTGACCATCTGACCTACTTCGTCATGTCACTTACCTAGCTAACAAAGAAAGCACAATTAAATATACTTTCCTTTATTTTTATATCAACTCTGGATACACAGACAAGACAATAAGACATCCCATGTAATTCAAATTGGATAAAAAAAAAAAAAAAACGGGGGGCCTGCCACCCCCCCCATCCCTGCGAGGCCCCCCCGCGGTGCGGGGGCTGCGGGGGTAATCTTTACGGGCCTGCCTATACAAATAAAGTTTTATTTTGATTTGTACATCTTTGGTTTCCATTCATGTCCGTATTACGCAGGGCTGGACTGGGACAAAAAAAATGGCCCTGGCATTTTTGCTCAGACCGGCCCACCACAATCACCAATACCACCCACCAGCACACCAAAAGAGTTAAGAGATGTGATTGGGCCAGCCCAGTATCAGTATGGAAAATGAACCAATGGGCCGCTGTCCGTGCTTAATGGGCCGGTCGTTGGCCAATTTTAAGTTTATGAAATAGAAAAATATATATATAAAGATTTATATATTAAATATCATATCGGCCCCAAGTGCGGCGGCCCACCGGGCATTTGCCCGGTATGCCAGATTACCAATCCAGGCCTGGTATTAGGTATGTAAATAAATTGACAGAAAGTGCTGGCTTTGTAGATAACATCTCCCAAAAAGACAGATTTGTTTTCCTTTGATCTCATTTATTGTTTCTGCATAATTCTCATCTCGAGTCAGCAGCTGGCATCTCACATCGCTTTCATAAAAATACATTATTTACAGTCGAAACGTAAAACTATGATAAAATCACGTTTTAAACATCAGTGAACAATGTCAGAAAATACTGGCGATTCCTCTCGAGCTCAGAGCCTGACAATGACAATTGGCAAAACCCATAGGTCATGGTTGCTTGGTGTAGGTAATCAGGTGGAACACTGTGATAACACCAGGATCATCACATATTCATCCAATGATAACAAGCCCTGTCTGTTTTGCAATGCAAGTCAACCAGCGATGAGCACCAAGATGTAGATGAAGGGATAAGTCTTTACATATCTTGCAATAGACAACATAGAGCATTATGGAACAAGGTGACCTGAAGTGACACATTGGTTTGACTTTTGACTTCTGGAGCCAAGTTCTGCTTGTCACAAGGACAGGCTGGGGGGGGGGATCTAAGTGACACAAGTAAACAAAATGAAACAATAACAAGCAGAAATCTTGTAGTGAATTAAAGTTAAAATGTTTCCTGTTTACATCTAGAAAGTGATTGTTGTCCTATCCATGGCTTTACAAACCAAAAGCTGGTGAGATTAAACCTATTCAGAAGGCTTAACATGAAACCATATTAGATGTCCCACCCCCCAGAAACTGTGTGGATACCCAACTGAATAAAGCTCACGACATAACACTGTGCGATAACCCACTCCCATAAAGCCTCTATTTAGAACCCATTGGGCGCCCAAGTGTCAGTAGTTAGTCCATGGCTTGTACACTCTCTCCAAGAACCCACTGGTCCTCAGTAGGCAGACCTGACTAACTGGATAGCCAGGAGGGGAAGCAGTGTGCTTTCACCCGTACAGTCCTGTGTGATTAGTCAGGTTCTTCCCAGGAACGGTGCGTTTGAAAGAGAATATAAATACAACTTGTGTTTACATGTCTGGGGGAACATTCAACACCAGGTTCAAAGTCTAAACCTCTCTGAAAATCCAAATAACCGACATGCACCATGTCTCGTCACATTCTTTTTTTTTTTTTTAAACCAATTTTCACAAAACTTACTCTGGGGAAAAACAAATATATATAATTAAAATCCCCAAAGCTGATATTGTGCACACGTCGTCCAAGCTGGAGAAGAGTTCTCTTCCAGAAGGTTTCTCCTCTTTGCCGGCCATCATCTCTACCCAGCAGCGCCGCTAAGCTCCCAACCTCACCAAGCAGCTCTCCTGTCCGTCTCAAAACCGTTGACGTCCACGTTCCCGAACTATTGGCATCTAGGTTCTAGAACCTTCCGGCATCAAGAACTATCGATGTCTAGGTTCTGGAACACTCGGCCTCTAGGTTCTAGCACGGTTGCAGTCCAGGTTCCAGAACTATTGGCATTTCATTGGTGATATACCTATTGTTAGGTTCTAGAAGGGTTGGTGTCAAGGCTGGGAAAGTCCTCAGGTCAGATTCACACTGGAGATATAAACAGTTCTAAGGTCAGACTGGGGTCTGACTGTGCTGTTAGATCCTACAGTCTGTAGGAGTCCTACCCTCTACAACAGGGCTAACTGATCCCCCCCCCCCCCCCCCCCCCCCCCCTCTGAGAGACTCTGGTGGTTCTGGTCCTGGTTCCGGGTTCTAGATGGACTCGATCTGCCTGCGGACCTTCTCGGAGGCCAGCCGGTCCAGGGAGCGCTGGCGGACCACCACCACCAGGGCGGAGAGCAGAGTCAGGCCCAGCATCGCCCCCTCAAACTTCCAGAACAGGTGCTCCTCCAGCAGGGATGACCGGCAGCTAGGGGGGAGAAACAGCCAGGGAGAAGGGGGTGGGGGGGCATACGTTACGTTAACACACATCACGCATAGGCTTTCATCTCCACTAACTCCATCTGTAGTCTAAACCAGTCGTCTCACCTCTTGTACTCGTCCCTGTTGGACTTGGTGCAGTTGATCCTCTCCACGTATCCAGTCAGCGTGCATGCTGCCCATGACTTCTGGAGGAAGCACACTGGAGTTAGAGCCCTCTATACACACCTTTATACTGATGCCACACACACACACACACACACAGTTAGAGCCCTTCACACACACCTTTATATTGATGCTACACACACTGGGTGTTAAAGCCCTCCACACACACACACTGCATGCACAGCTCCAAGAGAAGATGACATGCTTCTAGCAAAGGCTAAAAACCGTGTGTGTGTGTTAAGACACAGAGAGAGGGAGAAAGAGCACGAGAAAGAGAGTGTGTGTGTATGTGAGACAGAGAGAGGAATTGTATTTGTGTGCGTGTGTGAGACAGAGCGCGTGTGTGAGACAGAGCGAGAGAGATGCCTCACCGACTGGAAGGCATTACACTGCGAGCACTCTGCAGCCACCACAAACTCCTCAACCAGCCAGCAGGGGGTGCCAACAGGCTTGGCCACTGGGGAACACAGGACAAGAGACAGCGCCGTTACTCAAAGATATACAGCATCTCATAATCTTCATTTGGAAGACTCTACGTCACTTCTATCCAAAGGAACATACAGGGGGGATTCCAACCGCAAGACAAGGGATTGCATCATAATCACGTATTCACTTAGCAGATGCTTTCATCAAAAGCTCTACCACTGAGCTATGCCCACCCCCAGAGATCATATCTGGAAAACAAACCCTCTATACATCATCCCTCATCCACCGATGAATGCTTTTTCTAAAGACAACCCAGAGAGTGTGTGACACGATGACACGCCACATTTCAGAGAACAATCATCCTGTTGTGGCGAGGAGCAGGCAGCTGATTAAAGGAAGCGCCACAGATGGGAGCATGCCTCTAGGGGCGTGTGCACGCCTGTCATCCAAAGCGACATACACATTGCGCCCGTAAAATATACAGCAAAACAACCACCTCTAAGTTACAACAAAACAGCAGTAACATCTCAACGACAATATTACATGCATTGCAGCAATGCATCTCCAGCCCTTCATGTGAGAGGCCAGAGAATGTGCACCTACCTGAGGCCTTCTCTTCACTCAGCAGAGCTGCACCAAACACTCTGAAGAAGACAGGGTCAAAGGTTAGAGGAAATTACAAAACACCAATAAAACAGCAGAGCTGGTAATATCAACAGTGTTGGCACTAGGGCATGACTAGAACGGCCTAATAGAACGATATAACGCACTTATAGCAACAGAACCCGTAGTTACGTTCCTATATGACGACCTCCCACCCACCTGAGAGACACCAGTCCCCAGAAGAGAGCGTGCAGGGCCAGGATACGCGGCCGCAGGCAGCTCATTGGAATCCGGCAGTCGCTCTCCATCCTCCCCATACACGTGCGAGTGGGGGTCGCCACAGTTACACCATGACCTCGGGGTTTGTAATCTACAGTTCAAAGTCTGGGGCACAATAATGGAACAAAAATGAACAGCGCCTATCAATTAGCCTACAAACAATGGGGGGCGAACATTTAGACTTGCTACTCCTTCAGTACTATATTCTAACGTTGGAAAACAACTTCTGTTGTTGGGTAATTTGTTTATCCACCCGGCACTCTGACGATAATGTAAATAGTATATCCAGCCAGATAGTCAAGCTATGTTCCACAACAACGCTAGGTTAAACTGTCTGTGAACGGGAAACACTCGGCTAGGTAGATTAGCTAGTTTATGTAGTGCTAGCTAGCTAGCAAATGTACTGTACGTTTATAAAAGAGACGAACTCACCATGTCTAAATGTTAAACAACCACAACTTAGCAAGTATTGTTGTTAAATTTGAAGTTGAATTTTCAATGATCCAGCTGGCTCGTTACCAACAGGCAAGATGGTAGACTCGCTATCAAACTAGCTTAGCTTGTCTAGGTAGCCTAGCATTACAAGACAGTCGAGGCCGGGAAACCTAGCTAGCCAGGCTAGATAGACTACATCTAAACATATGCTATGTTGTAATACCAACTAGCTAGCTGACTAGTTCAGATGGGCTTAAGTTCGCTAGCTAACTAGCCTAGTAAAGCAGCTAACTAACTCTCTACAGACAGATACAGTAGCTCGTAGCGTGGTTTACTTACCAAGATCACTTAACAACGTTACACAGCATGCTGAAATCAGCTGCTTTTAGAGAAATAGACACAGCCCGAATCCCCTTAGTTACGACGGTGGTGCGCGTTAAATGGAGAACAGATCAAAACAAATGTCGGTCTAATGGAGCTCATTTGCTTGTCTATCTACGCCCAAAGTCCACCGTTATCCCACAGCCATCTTGACTCACCATCATGATGTTGGAAATGTAAACGTTGGAGAGGAGTACGTCATCAAATGTATCTAAGGAAATCTGCATTGTGGCAACAGTGCCGCCTGGCGTCACTCCTACGAACTGCAGTTAACGGGTTAATCCATTGACACCTTTTAATATTGACTTTACATTTTATTCATAGATTTAACAGACATACGAATAAGCACATAGAAAGTACAGCAGAATCGTCGGTACATAGATCTAACCGTCGATCATTAACTTTAAAAGCTTCTGCAGCTTCTGCTGCGTCTGTAGTTTCGTTTATTTTCCTTTGGTCTGTTCGACCAGTCAGAGTGGTCTCCATTGACTGAGTTGTAGCTGTTTCTCGAAGCTGCCTGTGGAGGGCGATGGCGCTGCATCCTAATTCATTATGTTTAAATGTGAGAGAACTTGAAAGGAAATGCGTCCCTCGGTGACGGATGAACCATTAAAAGACACTCCATCTAGAGCAGATGCGAGATGTGTCTAGGCTGAATGAGGTTAGAGTTGTTATGAAGTAAGACTGTGGATGATGTGAATGTGGATGATCCTCCTCTCTTCTCCTCTCTCCTCTCTCCTTCCTCTTCCACTTAAATTTGTCCTCTGTCGGTCCGGTCTGTTTTCTCTCCCTCTCTCTCTCTCTCTCTCTCTCTCTCTCTCTCTCTCTCTCTCTCTCTCTCTCTCTCTCTCTCTCTCTCTCTCTCTCTCTCTCTCTCTCTCTCTCTCTCTCTCACACACACACACACACCACCCTTCATGACTTCCCCATGTCACCCCCATCTCCCCATGTCTCCCCCTTGCCCCCCCCCCTCCTCATCACCCCCTGTGACCCCCTGTATCACTGTCCCCTCCCTGCACCCTCACTCAAAGCCTTCTGTGATTGTCTCCTTCCCTCACCACACACATGCACACACACACACTTACATGCAGACACACACACACAAACAGACACACAGTCACGCACACACACACAGCTGGCTGGCGGCCTGGGGGAGGACTGTCAGTTTAACCACAGGGACAGAAACAGATAATGACTGGGGTGGAGGGGTCAGGAGGAGGGGTGGGGGGGGGGCATCTGTGTGATTACCCCCCACCCCTGCCAGGGATGATAGCAGCTGTCAGAAAGCTGTGGGAGGGGGAACCACCTGTGGGGGGTATCAGGCGAGTGAGCAAGGACACACCTCTCCGCTGGGTAACCCAGGCTGGGTGGGTGTGTGGGGGAGGGCTGGGTAACCCAGGCTGGATGGGTGTGGGGGGGAGAGCTGGGTAACCCAGGCTGGGTGGGTGTGTGGGGGAGAGCTGGGTAACCCAGGCTGGGTGGGTGTGTGGGAGAGAGCTGGGTAACCTAGGCTGGGTGGGTGTGGGGGGGAGAGCTGGGTAACCCAGGCTGGGTGGGTGTGTGGGGGAGAGCTGGGTAACCCAGGCTGGGTGGGTGTGGGGGGGAGAACTGGGTAACCCAGGCTGGGTGGGTGTGGGGGGGAGAGCTGGGTAACCCAGGCTGGGTGGGTGTGTGGGGGAGAGCTGGGTAACCCAGGCTGGGTGGATGTGTGGGGGAGGGCCCACCTTGGGGCTGGTTCACCCGTTTTAATGGTGCCCATTCCTGGAGCCGTCCCAGGGTTGTGAACCAGGGCTGTACCAGAGCAGGAGTGTTTAGGAGTGATGGCTTTAACTGTGCATTTACCAAGAGAGGCTTCAAATCCCTCACTGTGCTTCTCTTTGGATGAAAGATAGATTGATAAATAGTTGGCTAAATCCATTGTTGTACTGTAAGCCAGGACTGTAGGAGAGTGTCCAGTGTGATATCTGCACCCTGCGTTCACATCGACACAGTAGACTCTGAGATTGCGTTGCCGCAAGTGTCGCGTTTGACGTTTGACTCGTCGTTTTCAGACTGCAGATGAAGCAGCAGCGTCTAGCTTTGCTTCCTCCTCATCGCTTCACACAAATAGCTGCTCAGCTGCACCCACTTCCGTCAGACTGATCAGAGTTCAAAACCTCCGCTCATCCCTCGTCTCTCCACGCGTCCCAAGAGGAAACCACGTTTGACCGCCATGACTGGTGCCTGTCCGGCTGATTGGATCCATACCCTGCAGAGGCACCACGGGACCGTTTCAGTGGGCAGCTAGTTGATATAATGATTAACCTCAAGACAGCTGTCCTCTGTAATTCTCTCTGCCTCTAAGTGGCTGTTTAGTGGGCATGGTTCCTCCTCCCTGTTCTCCCAGCATCTGTTAGGATGTGAGATGTAGAAGCAAGCCTGGTCTGGTTGCTCGGCAACATTTGACATTAAGGTTACAACTACCACGGAACTACCCAGGTTGAATGCTTCAACGTTGAGACAACAACGTCACCGTCAGCACCATCACCGCAACGTGGAAGTATGGATCTCATCACCTATAGCAACAGGATCCTAAATTGGCTCAACGCTACCGGTGGCTGACTGTCACTCCATGAAATAAAATAAATGTCTGAACAATTGTCAAACCGAGTTATCACACGACGTGTCATGAAACTCTATTCATCCGGTTTTAATCCGGAAATTCCACATAATGGCAACCAACCACCACATGGAGACACGAATCCACTTAGAGGCCAAATTTAGCTAACCTGCCACCCACCAAAATGCATTCAATTGGCCAAAGCTAGCGATGTTCAATAGAAACTTGCTTCCATAAAATATCCAAAAGTTCATGGGCTTCTCATCCTTCACATATTGTTCCTAGGTAATCACATAGTAATACATGTGGTAACAACATTGTAGTTAAATAGGACCTGCTATGTAGTTACACTTCATCGCAGTTTATTTATTACACAAGTGAAACTTGGTATGGGGGTAGTTGGTCTTTCCAGGGGTAATTGGGTGGTAACATTGATCTTGTAATGGTAACACAACCTTCTACTGCCCCTTTACAACATCCACTCCTTCATACTATACCTCCTTTGGAACTAACCCATCCCGCTAAGCCATTTAATTACACGGCAAGTTCTATGTAATTGTAGTGTTGTTTCTATAGGTATTGCTATGTAGTTACATTGTAGTCAGTATAACCTTATTGCTTTGTAATTACATAGTAGCCTAGTTAATGTGATGTTAGTGTCAAGTGTTGATTTGCTGTCGCATAGTAGTTAATGTATGACTTTAATGCTATTTAGTGACATGGTAGTTAATGTAACCTTGTTGCTATGCAGTAACAGTTAATGGTACTTACTGTAATGTGGTTCCTTCAGCTGTAGCACAGCTCAACAACAACACCAGGTGAAGAGTTAATTCTCAGGAGAGACATTTGTCTCCCTGCATTTGACCAAACAGCAGCACAGAGTAGACAATAGGATAGGTATGGCTCAATGGTAGAGTGTTTTAAGTGCAGATCCAGAGGTTTCAGGTTTACACTGTACATGGTTTTGGATAAAAGCTAAATTCATATGTTACATACAGACTTCAGAAAACCTTTTAAAGCCCCACGCCCCTTAACTACACATGGTCTGGTGTTTGTCTTTGGATCTGTTACATGCTTTGCAGCTCAATACGTTTCCATAGCGCCATAGCTGCCATGTGAATGGTGTGGTTTCTAGGTATCGGAGGAAATAAACATCTGAGAAAGCCATCATGGAGCTCAACTGTTGTGAGGACTGCTATCATGGTAGCTAATGGTCCCTTCAATCTCCCTTTCTAAAGATTTACATTTACTCATTTAGCCGACGCTCTTATCCAGAGCGACTTCCAGTAAGCACAGGGACATTCCCCCCCAGGCAAGTAGGGTGAAGTGCCTTGCCCAAGGACACAACGTCATTATTCGCACAGCCGGGAATCAAATCGGCAACCTAGCCCAAGTTCCTAACCGCTCAGCTACCTGACTCCCTAAAGACACCTACTATGTTACACTGTGTGCAAGTGCACATGCATGACATCATGCCATTGTGGTGAAAGCTGCTTGGATTCACATGATTGGCTTGTGGTTTTAGACCTTGATGACAAACTGGTTCAATTGTACACACTGGTGAAAACATAGACTGGAGACTATTGTTGAAGCTGAATGAGCTTTATATATGATCTCTTACCTAAAAACAGGGATGTCACAAAAGTACAGACACACAATAGCAAATACATTACATTAAGGCCAGTCACTGGCATCACATGTCCATACTCACTAAACAAACTGTCAATCTGAAATTGTTTATTATAATTTAGATTCAATATCCATGAGACCAACACAGCAAGCATTGCAATATCACTGCTATCACATAACTTATCACAGATGTTATCGCCACACAGTTAGTGTGGATGTTTTCAAGTAATGTATATTCAAGCTATAGTGAGAAGAGAAACCGTGTATAGGCTTTTACAAAAAAATGGAAATACATACAATAAACAGACTTACTGCACACCAGATAGGAACATCAACAAAGTAACAACAAATCACAAAATTGATGTTTTACTTGAGTGTCTATGAGATGACCAAAAGAGTTCACATCATACCACCTCTACTTTCTGCTTCCACTTCTACTTCCTGGACCACAATGCAATGCTCTTTGGCTGTCAACAAGCTACTGCTGCATGCTACCACGGCAACGAGTTAGCTGTTATCTTCCGGCGCTAGCTACAGTGGGGAGACAGGAAGTTATTATGGTCGCCGGATCCTCACGTTCCCCAGTGGATCATTAGGTGAGTTTGAGGCCAAGGCACAGGGCCAGCTCGTTCTTCTGGATTTTTCCGTCTCCGTTCATGTCGCAGTGGCCCAGAAGAACCTTCCGGAACTTATCCAAGTCTGTTCCGCTGATGCTAGGCTGTTGGGGGTCACATGGAGAGTGAGTCGGCTCTCAAGCCAGTTCATAACTACTCAACATTGCTCAAAACGTCAAAACGTGGGCTGTGAACAATCACAGGGACTGCTCATAACACATTCTAACATCATGTACAACTCCTTTAATAATAACTATCCCCCTCCTTTAAATTACATGTCCTACAATTATCATAGAATGTATTATGTCTGAGGCACCTTATTTAGTCTCTCAACAAAAGCTTCTCATTCATAATGTTGAGCTCTTCAGGCTTTGAACCTAACCCAAACATTATAAAGATCTAGAACGAACTATGATTCTGTGGAGAACCTTGTCTTATCTAGACCCTAACTCTGTGTTACTGTGGAGAACCCTGTCTTGTCTAGACCCTAACTCTGTGTTACTGTGGAGAACCCTGTCTTGTCTAGACCCTAACTCTGTTACTGTGGAGAACCCTGTCTCATCTACAGATCTAAACCTCTACTCAGTGTGAGGAGCTGTTACTGTGGTACCTTCACCAGCTCCATCATGTCCTTGACGAACCCATCCACCTCTGGGCCTTCCAGCTCTCCTGTCTTACTCTGTAAACAACAACCAATGATTAGATTCAGGTGTGCCACGTTAGATTTGAATGAAAGCTTACCAGGCGGTAGTCGTACGGTAACAGGACTGGAAAGTTCCAAAGAATAACAGCATCTAACCCTCTCCAGCTGGGGGATCAGCATGACATCAAAGTCACAGCGGGACTTCAAAGTCACAGTATGACATCAATTGTCACGTAATTACTTCACAGTCACAGTATGACATCACTGTCACATCATGACATCACAGTCACATGACTTCACAGTCGTAGTATGACATCACAGCATAACATCCCTGTCACAGCATGATTTCACAGGATCAGCCCATTCACAGCATGAGATCAATCACAATACACCATCACAGTCACAGCATAAAATTACAATCCCAGTATGACATCCCTGTCACAACATGGCATTAGTAACAGCATGACATCACAGTATTGCAGGCAGAATAGGCAAATAAACGGCCTGGAAGTTTCTTAAGATGACTTACGACGTCGTAGTGAGCGAAGATCTTCTCAAAGTCCCTCTTCCTGTCCTCCTGGCTACAGGCCTGGAACAGACAGAGGGTGACCACCATGCAACCACCTCCCCCTCCCCTCTCCCACATCAAGAACCTTCTCGACTTACGTCCATCTTGAACTTCAGCAAGAAGTTCTCTTTCAGAGACAGGATTCTGTAGAGTACAGAAAGACCTGGTTAAGCCTGTGCTGTCAATGATCAAGTGCAAAATAAGAGTAGATCAATTAAACAAGCTGTTGTATGGAACCTTCTCTAACAAAAAAAGAAGATTCAAGGTTCAACATTCTAGGCTCCCTTTCCAGCTCTTTATTATACGGTTTGAGGTTCTACACAGAACACCTGAAGAGACCTACAGAATCAGAAGGTTCTGCTGCTATTGTTACAAAGACGTTCCATATTCAGGGTGTAGGATGGTATGAGTGGATCTCTACCTGGCGAGGTCATTCAAGTCCAGGCGGTCATCTTTATTCCCATCAAACATCTTCATCTAGCGGAAGAAATGTAGATGTAATACGATTACATGAGGTGAGCGCAGTGCTGAAGATGCTACAGATATTTCTTACGACTGTAATATTCTACTAGTTCCAAACATTTATATTTATATTCACAGCCTTTAGATCTACGTTAGTCTCACAGAGTGCAGTTTAGGACAGTCTGTGGTCAGCTAAGTATTATATCACTCTCTACAACCCTGATGTTCTATATGCTGATGTCCTCCTCTTCAGATCCTTAGGAGACCAACTCTCTAGTCACAATCTCTCTGTCTGCATCCAGACTGAATATGGCTTTATATTAGGTTCCTAATATAACAAAGTACAGTCTAATATAATATCATAATTATTATATAATATTCAATGTCACTAAAATGTTCAACGTAGACAACCACTAAACTGATCATCACTGTGCTGACACCTTGTCACTTCAGATTACCTCTGCCACAAGCCAATCACGTCAGCTCTGTGATCTGGGAGAGGAAGACGATTGGCTAAGGCTAAATACTACTGAGAACCAAGCACTTGACCCAGAGGTGATTGACAGCTGCTGTAAATCCCTGAGCGGAGGCGGAGAGAAGGGGGCAAGGCTTGTTACCATGGTGCTTGTGTATTCCTCCAGCTTCTCAGGGCCAATGGTCTTCTTGTGCTGGAGGAACAGGTCCTGCAGGAAACTCTGTCAGATACACAGGAAGTCCACAGGAATTCAACAGGGGCCAGTTAAGACAAGGAGGCAAAACATTTCATAACTTTTTATGATATTTGAGGATGAGGTTTGTACCTTGAGCTCTACAGCTGAGATGTAGCCACTGCTGTCTACATCATAGCTCCTCCAGATCTGAGAGAAATACAACATCACTCACGCAATTCATGCAGTGAATGCTGTTCAATACTTTCATTGTATTCTTTAGGTGTATTTGAATACATGCATCTAGGGATCCATAGATATGCAAATAATATCAAAACTCAACACCTACCTGTACTTACAGTGTACTGTATATCTACATAAGGTTGCAAGTTTATGTCTGACCTTTGACCTCACCCTCATAAACTCCACACTGTTGTCCAATGGTGTCTCTCGGCGGAACAGCAACAGGAAGTTCTCATCCTCGGGAAGCATCATGGTGGCCAGCTTGACAGAGGTAAACAGCCAATCAGACACCAGTACCAACAAAGGAGGGCTGTCAACTTTTACTAAGATCCTGCCACCACATGTCTTATATGTGAACAAGCACAATCTGGTTTGATGGACAGGGTCACTAGCTAGGAAACACCAGTAAGCCAGTTCTCAGAGTAAGCAACGCTATACAAAGGCTTAGCCTAGGATCAATATCTGTAGGATGAGACACATCGACTGATTACCCATGAGTATTTGTGTATTTTCTAGTTTGATTATATCAAAACTGGAAAATGTATATATTAGATCTATAAATCCCCAACTTGATCAATAAATTCGTTTAGAAGAGGAGGAGGACGCGGCACCTCTTGTATTTGCAGACGGCCGTCCGATGTGATGTCGTAAGCGGACATGAACCTGTCTCTGAGTCGCCTCACTTTTTCTCCCGAAATGTCATCCTTAGTGGGAAAAACAATAACTTCACATATGCGCCATCTTCTTTCACTCGATAATGATTTGAAAGTATTTTTTTGTAGAAAGACGGACGGAGAGAGAGAGAAGTGGGAGAAAAGAAATAGGGGGGAGGTTTAAGATATTTTTGTGGATACTGATGTTTTGCATGACAAAGTTATGAAATATTGTACTCACGCTCATCCCAAGTTTCTTCATCATGTGTCGAAAAAAGTTATCTAACTCCTTTCCTTCAATGTAACCGTTATCTAAATAGACAAACACAATATTCGAATATGAATACATTCGGTCAAAAACGAATTATATTCAATTTTGCAAAGAGTTAGCAACCAGGATTAATAAATCAAGACATTAATCCTACCGTCAACATCAAAGTGCTGCCAAATCTGTAAAAAGTCCGCGGCGTCCAATCGGTTAAAAGCGCTGTCCATGGTAGCGCTCTCTCAAAACTCCACTGCGCGTAAAAAATGTACACTCAATATATTTGTAAAGAAGAAAAAAATGTGTTTATCCACAACAAACAAAACCTGAATAAATGTATTTGTCAGTTCGAAGAAGTTGGTTGAATGCTGGGCTATCTTTTTTGGTGGTTATGACAGAATCACTTTGACTACGCGAAGTGAGCTCTGACAGCGACTTGAGTCTCCCACGGGGGAGTTTCTATGAATGGCGTTCAGTGATTCAGTATCTGCCTGGTTGGTTAAAACATTTATACAAAGGCACTCCCCGTTGACTATACCGTCGTGCAAGTTATCATTGCAACCCAAATATAGAACTCCTAATTTGCACGTTCTTCAGATGAATTTGGGAAAGTTCGGTGGTTCGAGACGTCAGACTTTTGAACCCAGGATTTTTGATTACTCTTAATTGCACAATATTCTTATAGTAACAAATAACATCAATAAAATAACTTTTGATTGATTTATCAGTAAAATGTTTTATTGATACAAATATGCACATGCTGTGTATTGACAGTTAATTACACAGATTACTTTGCTTTAAAATAACATGGTAGGATTCTATGTCTGGTAATAAAAACTGAAAACATGTTTTGTAAAAATAGAAAATAAAAAATTATGAAAACCCATCACCAGACCGCTTCTTCATATATATATATTCTTTAATTGCTATCCCAAATCTTTAAAAGTTTAAATATATCTATGTGCCCGTACTAATGAACCCAATTCATTTAATAAACAAACATATTTCTCTTAACATGTTGATTATAAATATTTACATAAATAAACACTCCAATCGGTCACATATAAAAGTATGCATTCTACAGAATCATGAATATCCACCTTGACCAGACCCTGATGGAGATATATGTTCTATATGACTCTCACTCTGTCTCCACATTCACCAGATGCAGGGTCTGTTTGTCTTCGGACCATCTGAGGGTCGAACAATAGTTCAGTGTAAAATCTCTCATGTTTGGATCTGCTCTCATCCAGCCTCTACATCCCCCCACTCACTCATCTGTGTATCGATTCACTTCTATACACAGACTCACAACCATAGTGATGGGTCTAAGCCTAGACGCCCTACACCTATCTATTGCTTTGAAATCCATGTAGGGGGATGTCGTAGTGTTCCATCCGGGGAGATGGATGGAGAACCAGGACTCTCTCTCTCTATAGGGGTACGGCTTCATCGCTGGCTTGGCCCTCCGAGTCTCCAGGCCCCATGTCTTGTTTCGTGCCCAGGCCCGGGCTCTCCTCCTGGGGATCGCTCGCTGCCTCCTCCCCCTCAGGGCCTGGAGGGCTGGAAGGCTCCAGCATGGACGGAGGCCTCACCACACGCGCTGAGAGAGACAACATGAGGGTTAGAGTTAGCATGGCTAAACGCATAAAGATGCAACATGATCACATTGTATTTTTTTTTAACTTGATGCCGGGGAAAGATGACTCGACAAACCAGATGCAGGAAGGGACTTGGTGCGCCCTCGATCTACTTCCTGGTCATGTGACAGCTGGGCAGACCTCTTCAGTGAAGACCACGGTCTCTCGGCAACCGTGGGCGTGTCCGGCCCGAAGGCCGCATCAACCGGGTAGGATTCTATGGTCAGCTCCACTGAGGAAGAGACAGAAGAGAGGAGGAGGAGAAGGAGGGGGAGAGGGACAGACACGAGAGAGAAGAGAGATGAGGAAGAGGAGGAAGAGAGGGATGGACAGAGGAGGAGACACGAGGAAAAGAAGACAGACAGGAAGAGGAAAAAGAGAGGGAGAGGGACAGTAAGGAGAGAGAGGAGAGAGAGACGTGACAGAGAGGTGGAGACAAAAGGAGAAATAATAGAGGGAGAGGCAGGAAAAAGAGAGAGAAAAGAGACAAAGAAAAATAAGGGTTGGGAGAGATCAGAGAGCGAGACGCTGCTTTCTTTACATTCAAACTCAGAGTAGGAACTCTCAAAGTTCCTAAATGTCCTCTCTACTTTGCCTTCGTCTCAAAATGCACTCCAAAAGGTCTGTAGGAGAAGGACAATGGGGGCGAGGAACGCTAGAAAGACTCTTGAGATCCACCCCTTCCCAACTGGAGAGGAGAGTTCAAGGTGCAGTGGGGGGAGTATGGAGATGCACCCACCAGCAGCCACGGGAGAGGGCAGGCCTGCCGCGCCGCTGGAGGAGCACTCTCTCTCCTGGTCCGACGGCGCCCTCTTCAGGCGAGGTGCTGGAAGTGGAGCTTTGGGGGAGGAGTTGCCGACGGGGAATTCAGGAGACCCATCTGAGAACGAGAGGGGAGATGAACGAACGCTATGACGTCACACGCTAACCGTCGACCACCGGCCACCGAGAGATCCGGAGATCTGGGGGTCCGGAGATGACGTCAATATCTGTTCTCTCTCTCTCTCTTTCTCTTTTTTACAGTCACACACATTCTGTATCTCTCTTTAACTTTCCCGCTCCCCCCCCCCCCCACACACACACACACACTTTGTGATTAAATGTTATTTTCCGAACCACCTCTGCTACACCCACCGAGGCTGTGGCTGGAGCTGATTCGGGGGCTGAGGGGTCCTGAGTTGAGGTGTGCCAGAGGGGGCTTGGAACCTTGGGGTGGAACTGGGTGGAGCCGGGACCTGGGGTTTGGGTCAGGGTCTTGCCCACCCCTCTGGCTGTCAGGCTTGGCTGTGGGTTCAAAACAAATGAAAAAGCCATGTCACACACTGTCAATCAACAGTAAAAATGAGTCCGCTAGCTTTTAAACGGCATTAATGAATCTCACCTGGTTTCCCATCTGTCTTGGATAAGGGGGAATCAGACTGCAGAAACACACACAAACAAACATGGGATTGATTAAATAATTAGGAGCATTAAAGCAGTTAGCAGCCAAGCTTACAGCAGGAAGGACACTGCAGTTCCAGAGGTGACCACTGAAAGGAGCCACTTCCACACAGCTTCACACAGTCCTCTGAACGGCGACAGAAGAAACACAGGTGTTTCCTGGGAGTGCACAGGGTAGGCCCCCTTCTCTAACATAATAAGACAGGCATCAGCGCAATGCGGTCACGCTAGAGCAGATGCAGAGAATGGATGAATCAAGGAAGCATTTCGAGAGTCTTTAGACACGGCCAATGTCTCGGTCCACCCACCTTGTGAGCGGCCATCTTGGCTTTCATCTCAGCCAACAGGTCCATGCCCATGCCCCCCATGACGGGGACCCCAAAATGGCGTCCGGCGTGGTGGCCCGCCTTTCCTTCCCCCTGGTGAGGATGTGATTGGTCCTCCTTAGGGGGGTCTGGGGTGGAGCACTCCCTGGACCTATCAGGGGAGGTCTCCCCGGGTTCCGCCGGCGGAGGTATGGGGAACTCTGTTGAGAGTTGAACCTTCGGGGACATGGGTTCCTCTGTTGCCGTGGCGACGGCGGCGGCGGGTTGCGGAGGGGCGGAGATGGCGGCCGCTCCCTGGCTCTTCTCGGAACGCGGGGAGCAAGACTTGATGAGGTTGAGGAACCCACTCTTCCTGGATTCACGCTTCTTCTCTGCCCCTTCCTGGGAGTGGGTGGAGCTTCGCAGACTGGAACGTCTGATTGGAGAGGAGGTATTTAAAGACTGATTTACTGAGTGCTTTATTGGTTAATAGAGTCATTTGATTGGTTGAGTGTCTTGCTTTTGTGACGGATTTACTGATTCATTGGTTGATTTGTAAATTAAACAATATTTAGATTGGTTGATGGCTTAGTTAGAAGATGAATTGTGGGACTCACTTGAAACTCAGTTTTGTGACTTTTTTGTAGAAGAACTCATCCACGCCCTCATCCACCTTTGCCATAATGCAACTATCCTCCACTTCCAGTGCAGCGGAGCTGCTGTCAGTCTGAAAACAGTCAGTAAGAGAGCTCAGAAACACAATGGGACGGGGGGGGAGGGGGAGAGAGGGGCAAGGAGAGAGACCGGGAAAGAGAGAACGAGCAGGAGAGAGATGCCAGGAGAGGTTGGAGAAGATAGAGAAGTGAGGAGATGGAAAGGGAGAAGAGAGGGGGGGGGGGATAGAAGGGGAGGATAGAGAGAGGGGGAGGAGAGAGAGTGAGGAAAGTAGAGGAGTGAGGAGAGAGAGGAGCTAGAGGGGGGAGGTTCTTACAGTGGTGCGGCTGGGCTTGCTCCTCTTCTGGGGTTTGGGCCGGGTCTTAGTGTGGTGCTCCAGCCTGCAGACCTCCACAGTGGGCAGCTCCCCAAAGTAGCCCTGCTCCTCCTCCAATGGGGTGGGAGGGGGCGGGTCCTCCACGTGGATAGGCACCTCCTCCAGAGCCTTGTCAAGGTCAAACTCCATCTCTATGGAAACCCAACAAGGTTATACTCCCAGCTCTACAGAAACCAAACAAGGTATAACTCCATCTCTTTGGAAATCAAGCAAGGTCTAACTCTAAGGTCAAATCTGTCCGTCTCAAAGAAGGTGAGTTGTTGGCTCTTCCAGCCAGCCAGACAGCAGACCAGATCAGCCCTATCTTCTAGCTGATCTAGCTGCATACCAACACTCACCAAAGGCTACAGACACCGGGCGCAGCATCCTGCACATGATGCTCTTCCTTTTGGACTTGGGGGTCATCTGGGGGTCACGCACACACACACACACACACACACACAGTATCAATGTAGACATTTCTGATCAAATATACAGTTTCATGCACCTGTACTACAGTATGACACAGTGCTTTTTCCCATTCACAGTGTTCATACCAGGCAAGTGTCCATCTCCTCCTGGATCTGGGCCTGGCTCTGGACCTTAGCATGGGCCTGGTTCGGAGCCTGGTTCTGGGCCGGTCTGGGAGCCTGGTTCCTGGCCTCTGGCTGGAGCACAGTCTCATCCAGAACCACGGTCTCCTGGGGCCCGTGGTGCATAAGAGGCTGGGTCTTCCTCATGAGGTGCCCCGCCTGAGGAGAGGAGACGAGGGGGGAGGGGGGTGGAAGAGAGGGAACGAGAGGACAGGAAATGAGAAGAGAGACGGGGAGGAAAAAAGAGAGAGATATTAAATATTCATATCAATATGAAAGAGACCTATGGCAATACTTCTCAAAGATAAAGCACAGAGAGAGAGAGGAGAGGGGCAAGCGAGGTAGAGAGAGTGTTCGACCCAGTACTGACCAGCGTGTGCTGGGAGGCGGACAGGGACTCCAGGATCTCATCCACGATGCGGTCTGACAGCACTGAGGCCATACTCAGCTTCACCTCACTGTCAACAGGAAGTCACACAGGAAATGAAACAGTGTTTCACTGCCACATGTTCTCCCGTACCCCTCCTTCCTGCACCCTTCAGCAGTCAAGCGCTGAAACATCCAATGGTCACCCCGGGGTGACCCGTTTAGGCACGCGCTCACTCGCGCCAACTGAAATGAGTGTGTGTGTCTGCGTGAGTGTGTGTCTGCGTGAGTGTGTGTGTCTGTGTTTGAGTGTGTGCGCGTCTGCGTGACTGATTGTTTGTATGTGTGTCCGCGTGTGTGTATGTGTGTCTGTCTGAGTGCATGTGTGTGTGTGTGTGTCTGCGTGACTGAGTGTGTGTATGTGTGTCCGCGTGTGTGTATGTGTGTCTGTCTGAGTGCATGTGTGTGTGTGTGTCTGCGTGACTGAGTGTGTGTATGTGTGTCTGCGTGAGTGTGTGTGCACCTGATCTTGTTGACGATGTCCACTCCAGCCTGCTCCAGCAGTGTGTTGGTGATGAAGCTGCGAGGGACGGCCATGCGGCCCGAGCCCTCCCTCACCAGATCCTGACGAAGGCTGCTCCTCTTCAGCACGTGAGGGCAGAGGCCCTCGGCCGTCTCCACCATCGACCGCAGCAAGATCTGGAGGGAGGGAGGGAGGAGGCACACGTAGAAAGAGAGAGAGAAAGAGAGAGACAGAGAGAGAGAGAGAGAGAGAGAGAGAGAGAGAGACACACAGATAGAGGAGGCAGAAGGGGGTGGGGGGAGTATAACATGTATAGAAAGAGGGAAGTGTGTTCAGCCATCCATTTAAGAAACAGTTCCAGGTGGAACTGGAACTAACCGTGGTGTTCTCACACAGTCTGTCAGTCTGTTACCTGTAGCTGTTCATCCATGACCCTGGCCAGCTCCCCAGCCATGGCCTGCAGCTGGTCCTGTACTGGGCCCACGTAGGCCTCCTCGCCTCCCACAGCCCCCCCAGGGGGCCCCCGCTGGTGGTACAGCTTAGGCAGAAGCTGAAGAAGACAACGAGAGAGAGAGAGAGAGAGAGAGAGAGAGAGAGAGAGAGAGAGAGAGAGAGAGAGAGAGAGAGAGAGAGAGAGAGAGAGAGAGAGAACAATGGACTTCCAAAAGTGACGGCTCCAGTCAGGGCTGTTTGTGGTCGCGAGAGAGAGATGTTTCCTATCCTTATAGTCTCACATCCCCTATATCATAGCCACTGTTACTGGTTCAAAGTTTGTATTGTGAGTTCTACCACCGAACTGAGGTAAAAGCTTCAGGATTTAAGATGGTCAAATGTTCCAATGTTTCGGAGCTCAAAACAGTTCTAACATAAGGTTCCACTTATGGTTCTGATTTAGCCAAATGTTCTAAGAGGATCATGTGAGGTTCTGACCGTTTTGGAGTTCCTGGCATCCTTCATGAGGTTCCCCGCCGCCCTCATGTCCTCCTGAACAGTGTCTGACTCTGAGAACCGGAGGGAGTTCAGATGGTCCTGCACCTTCACACACATCCGGTCCATCATCTGGGGAGGCAGGTCAGAGGTCACTCAAAGATTCCACACAAGTCAAGATCGAGGTCCGGGTTTTGAACAGAAGAGAATGTTAGAGGATAACACTAAGGTCACACAGACTAGCATTGGGGGCACACACACACCAGCCTTGAAAGGCCAGCCAGGTCAACGTGGGTCAAGGGTCATGGCGAGGTGAGCGGTGGTTCTGGAGGAGGGCTCACCTGCTGAGTGGTGGAGGTGACGATGCCTTGCTGCAGCCGGTAGGCCTGCTCCTGCAGGTACTTACGAGTCTCATGGTTCCTCAGGAGATACTGCTCCATCTGGATACACACATACACACACTAGACCTTTAGATACACTGGCTAACACACATCCACACACACTAGATTACTGGTCCTTCATCCTACTGGGGACAGCTACAGTGACAGATGACCCCTGACCTTTAGCAGCGCGTCCTCAGTCTTGTCGGGGCTGGCCTTGAGGGCCTGGGCGGCATCGATGATGGGCATGGGCATGAAGCGGATGGTATAGTTTCTGACAGGAAACAAGAAACAGCACTTCCTGGTTACGTGGATGTACATGACTGTTTGTGTGTGGATGCTCCAAGGCTGCAGACAGCAGGAAGTGAGAGGTGAAAGGTCAGAGGTGACCGGCAGACCTACTTTTCCAGGGCGGACGCCACATCCTGGAGACCCTGAGGACTGATGTTGTTCTTGTCCCAGATCATAGTCCTGTAGACACAGACAGTGTCAAGAAAGTTACATACAAACAATATCAATAAAGGTACATACAGATATTGTCATATAGATGCTGTCAACGTTTTATACAGACAAAAATCAATAAAGCTACCTACAATGACATACAAGTTATATACAGACAGTGTCAATAAAGTCACATACAGATAACGCAAGGCGTCGGCCAGCCTCTGCACGTCCCCTCACCCTTGACCCGTGACCCCCCTGGCCTCTGAGCTCGCTAACCTGAGCTTGGTGTTGATCTGCAGGGCCTTGGCCAGCATCTTGGCCCCCATGTCTCCCATAGCGTTGCCACTGATGTCCAGCTTGGTCAGACTGCTGTTGCTGCCCAGGGCGTTGAGCACGATGGTCAGGTCTGCCTTCAGCCGTGAGTCGGCCAGGGACAGGGAGGTCAGGGGCTGTGGAAGGAGAGGGAGGTCATGGAGAGGTACAAGCACCCAGCCGATGGGCTATTCTCGCTGCTGCCGTCTGGTAAACGTTAGAAGAGCATGCGAGCTAAGGACTAAGAGACTCACAACTATTTTTCCCCCAGACCATTAGGCTACTCAACTATCAACCTTAATCGATCTTCTATTTATTCATCGGCGCTCCAACGCCTCGTGTTTATATTTATATTTGTAACATTTACATCTATTGTTGTGGCTGTATATTTGTAATCTCTGCTGCTAATGTTATTTTAGATGACTTTCTGTTCACAGTGCGCACATGATAAATAAATCACTTAACTGGACTGGATAAGAGAGACAGAGAGACAGAGAGAGAGAGAGAAAGAGAGAGAGACACAGAAAGAAGAGAGACAGAGAGTGGAGAGAATGCAAGAAAGAAAGAGAAAGAGAGAAAGAGACATTGCTGATAGTTTTACAGTTGACTTACTGACTCCTCTTCCTGGATCATGTGCACCAGGTTTTCCAGGACTTGGGACAAATTCCTGATTGGACGGAAAACAACCGCTTACAAGGAGAACGAGAAACATGATTGGTTCCTTAACTGCTTAGTTGATTTTTGGGTTAATAGGCTAACAGGTTAGATTTGCTGAAATGGTTTTTTGGGGGTTAATTGGTTGTTTGAACGGTTGCTCGTTAATGGCCTGCTTGACTGTTCTAAATCCTTGCACCTACTTGGACTTGATGTTGTTAAAGTTCTTCCCCAGGGCGAGGTGCCTGATGGAGCGGTTCTTGGCCAGCCACACCAGCAGAGTGGTCATGTCTGAGTCCAGGCCTGAGCAACACAACAACAGTAATACAAGCTATAATACGATATATCTTACTGCTTGGTACTGCTTGGTAATGGGCCCGTGAGGAGAGGGGTGTGAGTGTGTGGTCACCGTTGTCAGAGATGTCCAGGCTGGAGATGTTGGGGATCTCCGCTATGCAGCCTTCCAGGATCTGTGATCCTCCAGACCGCAGCTGGAACACAACAACAACACTAACACTAGAATCATGGGATTATTTGATCAAACATTCAATAATTATACTTTGTGTTCCTGTATCAATACATAAACATAATATGAATACAGGAATATTACTATTACTAAAGGAATACTGAAAATGTATATTAACCTGAGTAATAGGACATATGTACAATTAGATTGGATTGCAATATTAGAATATCAAGAAATCTGGCCCTCAAAAAAACGGGGTAATTTAAGTGAACTACTCCTTTAAGTCATCCTGTGGAGGAGAGTCTTACCTCACAGCAGCTGAGGTCCAGGGAGACATCACTCAGGTTGGGGTTACAGCCCATCCCCAGTAGCAGAGCCCTGGACACACCATACACACACACACACACACCATAAACACACACCACACATACACCACACACACACATGTTACACTCTGAACACACTCTTTTACATAATGGACACACACCCACACACTAGCAGACACATAATCTGACAGAGAGAGACACACACACACAATCACAAACAGACAGACAGGCAGACAGACAGACAGACAGGCATGCATGCATGCAGGCATGCAGATAGCTTACTTGAGGGCCTCCAGTGGTAGTCTTGTTCCTGACATGTTGACCGTGCTCAGGGAGAGAGCACTGCTGAAGAACTGCTTGAAGGAGGGAGGGATGTCCTTACTCCTCCTGAGGGAAACACAAACAGCACCGTTAGTTCCCCTGGAAGAGCCCGCTTCAGAGAGAGACTCTGTGGCCAGGAGTGTGTGTGCTGTGTGACCGTGTGTGTGTTGTCTAACCAGGTGTGTGTTGCGTGACCAAGTGTGTGTGTGTGTGTTGTCTAACCAGGTGTGTGTTGTGTGACCAGGGCTGCGTGCTGCTGTCTGACCTGTGAGAGAAGACACTCTTGGACATGTTGAGGACGGAGAGGTGCTTCAGGGATCCTTTCAGGAGAGAGGCACACACCTGCAGGAACACAGGAGAACCCAGCTCATCAACCCTGAACCAACCAGCCTTCTGGTCTGGAACACAGAACCCAGCTCATTAACCCTGAACCAACCAGCCTTCTGGGCTGGAACACAGAACCCAGCTCATTAACCCTGAACCAACCAGCCTTCTGGTCTGGAACACAGAACCCAGCTCATCAACCCTGAACCAGCCTTCTGGTCTGGAACACAGAACCCAGCTCATCAACCCTGAACCAACCAGCCTTCTGGTCTGGAACACAGAACCCAGCTCATCAACCCTGAACCAGCCTTCTGGTCTGGAACACAGAACCCAGCTCATCAACCCTGAACCAGCCTTCTGGTCTGCCAGAGGACCTATCCCAAAGCTCAGAGTCTACATCCCCTCAACATCCTCTACTTAGCATGCTCAGAATGACCTCAATATTACCTGCATGACACACTCAATATCATCTCCACATCATCAAGTTCACATCCTCAATGTTACCTGATTAACATCCTCAACATTATCTACATCATCATCACTACCACCCCCCGCCACACACACACACAGTTCACCTGGTCTAGAGAGCAGTCGCTGCAGGAAAGGTCAAGGGTCACCAGGCAGTTCTGCTGACTCAGGAAACTGTAGAGGTTCTACACAGAAGAGACACAGTTCAGACCAAGGCTAAATGCACCATGTGTGTGAGTGACTATCTATGTATGTGGTTGTGTGTGTCCATGTGTGTGTGAATGCATGTCTATGTGTGTGTGTGTGAATGCGTGTGTGTCTAAGATACCGGGAGGTCATCCCCTCGGAGAGAGTTGCCAGACAGGTCCAGGTGTTTCAGGGTAGTGGGCACCACCGGGTTGGCACACAGGGCCAAGGCAAGACAGTTGGCACCTGGAAAACGCACCCACACACGACAGGAAGTGATGTCAGGTGCTTGACAGGAAGTGACATCACATAGTTGAGAGGAAGTGACATCGTAGATTGGCTGGATTTGGTGTGTGTAAGGGCTGGGTTCAGATCCAACCTTTAGGGGACATGCTGTTCCTGGAGAGGTTCAGATGCTTGAGTCCCATTGGCAGCTTGGCCAGCTGTGCACTCAGAGCAGAGACTCCTGGGAAAACAACACCGTGACATCATCGTGACGACACAGTGAGTAGATCAGCTATTGCCTTATCGTTCACAATTCTGTCTTATTATTCATTCATAAATCTGTGTTCCTTCTTTAACCTGTATTGTGTTCTGAGAACAGGCGGGGGTCAATATTGTAATTTCCACCTGATTGAATAATGAACACCTGTTGGCTGAATGTTACCTTTGTTTTTTTCTTTCTACTATAAATTCTGTCCTCTGGCCTTCATAACTCAGAGAGACTTTTCTAGTCTGAACTGGTCGTTTTATGTTGAGGTGTTTGTTAAGCTCTCTCTCCAACCAGCTGGTTGTCTGGTACTTATAAACCAAGAACCTGAACTGTAGTCACACCAGTTTAGTGGAGACTGAGTGTGTGTCTGTGTGTGTGCATGCACATGTGTGTGTGTGTCCTGTACCCTTGTCCTCCAGGGAGTTGCTGGTCAGGTTGAGGGTGTTCAAGGACGAGGCAGGATTGTGACAGAGGGCACTGGCCAGCTTCTGTCCAAAGTCACTGAGAAGAAACACGTGACCTTGGTTACTTCCTGGTGTTTACATGTGTGTCTGGATGTGTGAGAGCTTGCATGTGTGTGTGGGTTTGCATGTTAGTGTGTGTGTGTATATATCAGTTTGAGAGTGTATATGTGTGTGTGTGTGTCGGAATATGTGTGTATATGAGTGTGCGTGTGTGTTTATGCGCAAGTGTGTAAGTGTTAGTGTATACGTGTGTGTGTGTGACCACCTTTTGAGCCCAGCATTCTCCAGCACCAGTTCTTCCAGACGAGCAGATCTGGCAACCACCCTGAGGATCTGCTCACACACATCTGTGGGCTACACACACACACTCTTCATGTTACTGTGGGCTACAGACAGACATATACATATATGCAGACAGACAAGCAGACAGCTCTTTGAACACACCAGTCTGTAGTCCTTAGTGGAGAGCTTGGTGAACCACTGGTTGATCTCCAGAACTGCTATGATGGCCACCAGATCCCTGACAGGAGGAGAAAACACATTCTACACATTAACACATTAACTTCACAGACAGGCATGCACACACACACACACACAAACACACACACACACACATACGCTCTCTCTCTCTCTCTCTCTCTCTCTCTCTCCCTCACACAAACACACACACACCTGTTCTCCAGGTGTGTGAAGTCCTGCAGGTTCAGCTCTCTGGAGTCCTGTGTTAGATAGATGGTGTCCACATCCTGTAGAAACACACACACACACTAGTACACACTGACCATACTAACCTGCTGACCATAGTAACCATATTAAACTGTTTATTTGACTAACTTATATGAACCCTGGCCCTTGACTTTAGAACACAGAGAAGTATAGAATATATGGAGACAATATATTTTGAACTTTAAGATTCAAGAACCCTGTAGAGCTAATCAAGGTTCTAATATAAACCTTTAAAGTCTTTCAGCCTTGCCAAGAGTTCCATATGGAACCTTATAGACCTTCTAGAACTGTTCTCCAGACAGTTTTGACATTGTTATGGTTCTGTAAAGGCGACAAAGCCTTTCCAGAACCTTTTCTTTCTTTCGGCTGCAACCTGCGGCGTTAGACGTCCTCGAGAGCACATGAAGAAGTAGTTTAGGCCCCTGGTATCGTTTACTCCCGATGGTGTTTACACATCATATGGTTTACATCTGGTATTGCTGACGTGTGATACTGACCCACTGGACCTCCTCCCTGTATGGCAGCCCCATCTGGTCACACAGACACCAGTACATGTGGGAGAAACCACCTGGAGGGGGAGAGGAAGCCGGGTTGTATTATTGCCCCAACCATACAGCAGGTCATGGGGAGTTTAAGAAGCGGGTCATGTTGAGGCTATGTGGAGCTGACACTGGAGGAGGAGAAGCAGGAGGAGAGGAGGATGGGGGGACGAGGAGAGGAGGTGGAGAGGAGGAGGAAGGATGAGAGGAGGAGGAGGAGAGGAGGAGGAGGAGGAGGAGAGGAGGATGGGGGGACGAGGAGAGGAGGTGGAGAGGAGGAGGAAGGATGAGAGGAGGAGGATGAGAGGAGGAGGAGGAGAGGAGGATGGGGGGACGAGGAGAGGAGGTGGAGAGGAGGAAGAAGGATGAGAGGAGGAGGAGGAGAGGAGGAGGAGGAGGAGAGGAGGATGGGGGGACGAGGAGAGGAGGTGGAGAGGAGGAGGAAGGATGAGAGGAGGAGGAGGAGAGGAGGAGGAGGAGAGGAGGAGAGGAGAGGAGGAGAGGAGGAGAGGAGGAGGAAGTTACCACAGGGCCCCAGGTCCGAGGCCTCCTGCTCCTCCCAGACTGCCTGGAGAGCTGCTGTCCTCTCTGGAGGAACCAGGCTCAGCTTCTTCATCACCTTCCTTACACACATACACACACACATACACACGCATGCATGCACACACACATGCATACACTCACGCACACACACATGCATACACGCATGCGTACACACACACACGCACGCACACAGACACACCCACACGCCCATGCATTGCATACACACACATGCAAAAGCACACACACACACACGGGAGGGAAACACATTTCTCCAATAAACGTTCACGGTAACACCCAGTGTCAGCATTCAACCACAGGCTCCATGGAGGTGGTGGTGATGGGGATGGAGACCCACAGCAGAGTGTGTGTGGTACCTACGCTGGGGACACACCAGGGCAGATCCTGTGCAGACAGCCTCCTATGAGCCCCACCACCTCGTCCACCTCGTCCACTCCACCCAGCCTCAGGCACCACTGGCCCCGCTCATGCTCCAGGATCACCTGCAGGGGGAGACACACACCATGGAGACTCCAGGGCCTGTTCCAGGAGGGGGGGGGGGGTGGAGCAGGTGGAGGAGCAGGGGGGGGATGAGAAGGAGCAGGAGGAGGGGGAGGAGGAGCAGGAGGAGCAGGAGGAGGTGTATCTCTAGGTGGAGTTACCTGGCTGGGCTTGGTGCTGGTGACCCCCTGGATGTCCAGGTAGTTGAAGGAGTGTTCGATCTGAAACCATGGCAACAGGAGAGAGGGTTTAGGGTCCTATGTTCTCACAACAGCTGATTTTTACACACCTGTCCACATGCCGATAGGCCACTGTGAAGGAGCTTTGAAACGTCTGTGCTCTGATTGGTCATAGGTATCCAATCAATTGTTGAGCTTTTGAGTTTGTTTTACAAATGGGCAAAGATTTTGTAAATATACACAGTCCAAAGCACTGGTACATTGACGCATCAGCAGTTTTAATACGCTGTAATTAAAATGTGGCTTTTCTCAGAAAGGTTATCTGATGTTGACTCAAGCATAACCTCACTCTTTCAGTCTCTTTTTCTCTCACAGTTTCTCTCTTTCATACACACATACACACACACACCAATCCAGCTACCCCCTGCCCCCCCACACACACACACAGCTGGCAGAATAACAGAAGAGGGGGAGTGAGAGGAGGGAGGATGGGAGAGAGGGGCAGGGGAGGGAGCGAGGGGGAGGGAGGGAGAGAGATAGATAGACAGAGAGAGAAAAAAAGACAGAAAGAGAGAGGGGAGAGCGAGGGGGAGGGAGAAAGAGAGAGAGAGATGGAGGGGGAGAGGGAAGGTCAAACGAATCCACAGCTCCTGTCTTCCTAGAGCAGCCAGAGGCTCTTCATCCCTCCCTCTCCCCTCCCCCCCCTCCCTCCCCCTCTCCCCCTTCCCTCTCTCCCTTCCTTCACTCTCTCCCCTCCCTCCCTCACTCTCTCTCTCTCCCTTCCTCCCTCCCGCCCTCTCTCTCTCCCTTACTCTCTCCAGCTGTTTGAATCCCTCCATTGTTCCCTCTCTCCTCCAAAGGCAGATAAGCACCCAGAGACACATGTCTCTCTGTTTCACACTACACCACTGTGTACACACACACACACACACACAAGGAGCACTGGAAGGAGAGACCCAAGAGGAAACATTATTGTCCTCCTGTATTGTGCAGACAGAAAGTCTGTGAGTAACTTCTTCAATGTTTAGGTCATGAGTTTCAGTGAATTATACTAGATGCTTTCAGTTATGTTATGAGTGGCTGGACTGTTAGTGTGTGTGCATCTGTGTGCGTGTGTGTGTTTGTGTGTATGAGTGTGTGACAGTATGTTCATGTGTGTTTGTGTGTATGAGTGTGTGTGTGTGTTTGTAGGTCCCACCATAGACAGACATCGGGTATTTTTACCCACAATGCAGCTGTAAATACAGCCTGTGGGAAAGAAAAACAGAAGAAGAAATACTCTGGAAATAGTCAAATCTAGAGGGTGAGAGAGGCAGACAGGGGAAGGGATGGTGAGAGAGATGGAAGGAGAAAGGAGGGAGGAGAGGGGGAGAAGGAGAAGGAGAAGGGAGGAGAGAGAACGAGGCAGAAAGAGGAGAGGGGGAGAAAAAGTGAAAGAGACAGAGAAAGAGAGAGGGGGGAGATGCGGGTAGAGAGAGAGAGAGAGAGAGAGAGAGAGAGAGAGAGAGAGAGAGAGAGAGAGAGAGAGAGAGAGAGAGAGAGAGAGAGAGAGAGAGAGAGAGAGAGAGAGAGAGAGAGAGAGACTGTGAGGCGACTGGAAAGAAGAATTCCCAAAGTTCGGAAACACAAGCAGGAACACGTCTGTAGACCAACCACACATTCCCAAAGGAGGAGGAGAGGAGATGAGAAGAGGAAGGGGACACTGGAGCAGGGAGTGGAAGAATATGGTGGAGAGGAGCGGGTTGAGGAAGAGGAGGAGGAAGAGGAGGCGAGGGGGAGAGGAAAGGGAAGAGGAGTTGGGGGAGGAGGGAGAGAAGGAGGAAGATCAAAATTAGGATGAGGATATGAGACAAGACGGAAAGAGGAACAAAACTATTCTCACACTCATACACACACCACATACATAAACACACACACACACACGTACAAACTCACAAGTCTTACCTTGCAGGGGATGCGTGTGGTGAGAAGGTAGGCTCTGTGGGAGGCCAGAACCTGAGGAGAACACACACACGTTTAAGACCAGCCACTGTGTGTGTGTGTGTGTGTGTGTGTGTGTGTGTGTGTGTGTGTGTGTGTGTGTGTGTGTGTGTGTGTGTGTGTGTGTGTGTGTGTGTGTGTGTGTGTATATTGGGAGAATTCACTTAATGTTACAGTCATGCAACTAATAAACAAAATGTATAAGATAATTTTTTTAAATCCTGGATTGACTGAACTGAAAGGGCATTGGCCCTGTTCACTTCCTGGATTGCCTGAAGTGAAAGGGGATTGGCTCCTCCCCTGCTAAGTATAGACACCAGGCGTTTCTATCTGGTTCCATTAGTCCAGCTGGTATTATTGGGAAACACTACACACTACTCTTGGGGATGGGAACTGCTGTTCACTCAACTGGAAAAGCATGTGCTCACACACACACACACACACACACACACAGAGGTTCTCTCTCTCTCTCTCTCTCTCTCTCTCTCTCTCTCGCTCTCACACACACACACAGGCCTGGAAGTGAACTTAAAGTCTGAGTTCAATATGTTGTTTAAGTACATGGCCTGGGAGGCCTACAAATATGAGAGGTGGAGAGAGAGAAGGAAATAAAAAAGAGAGCGAGAGGGAGGGAGAGAAATAGAGAGGGAGGGAGTACGAGAAAGAGAGAGAGGGTCAGAGAGAAGCGCAGAGCTGTGGAATGTGGGGTTTCGGAGTGAGGTCACGCAAGTCCAAATATGAGCATCAACTGAGGTGAGGCCTCGGCAATGGCTGTCTAGGAGGCCTGAGGCCACACCCCCTCTCAGATGTGGACAATCTGTTTCTGCTGAGTCAGAACCAAGGCTAAGGTGCCAGGGGAGGGTTGGCAACACCCTCACAACTCTCTTATCAAATAATTCATACATCAAAGAGGTTCTGTTCAGAGTAGAACACTGTTTCAGTCAGATGTGTCTGGAGAAGACACACTGTAGCTGCAGCTTTGTAATTTTACCACCTGGAGCTACATCGCTGTAATACCAGAATACTGTAGCTGTATGACTGTCACACCAGAATACTAACTGTACCACTGTAGTACAAGAATACTAGCTGTACGACTGTAATACTATAATACTGTAGCTGTATGACTGTAATACCAAAATACCTGCAGCTGTACCACTGTAATACCAGAATACCTGTATCTGGCAGCTACATTGTGGACTTCCTGGAATGTGGTGCGGGTGTTCTTATCTGCTAACACCCCGTGGGGGTGGGGGGTGGGTGTTGTTGTGTCAAGTCCAGGCAGGAAGAGAGGAGAGTTACGGAGGAGCGGAGAGGTGAGGAGGGGAGGAGCGGAGCGGAGAGGAGGAGCGGAGAGGAGAGGAGAGGAAAGAAAAGGAGGAGAGGAATGCCAGAAGAGATCATCCCTAAACACTTAACTAGTCTCCAGTCTTTTCCTCTGGGCGGGGCCGGGGTTCGAAACAGACAAACAATAGAGACTGCGGAGAGACTAAAGCTGTCTTGTCATCTCCACAGGGTGAGGTGAGAGACGTGTGGTTACATGTAAACAGATATGGTCAGGTCCCACAGTTACTGCCTCCCTCCCTCCCTCTATCCCTCCATCCCCTATTGTTCTTTCTCTTACACAATTACCTCTGACAAGGGGTTCGGGTGTCTTAGGAGAGTTAGGCGAGGGAGAGAGAAAGAGAGAGAGATGGAGGGAGGGGTAGAGGGAGAGAGAAGAAGGGGGGGGGGGCAGAGACAGCAGTCATTCATTTCCTTGCTTGCTCATTACTAAAACTGCAGCAGTTCAAATCCTGAAGACAAAGCTTGATGAAACTTTTTTGAGGCCACACTGAAGATCTCCAGAGCTAGAGGGGTGGCTAGAGGGGTCGCCTGCAACATCATATTCAAGGTGTGGCTGGATGGAGGAGATTGCAGATAATGGCCATGTTCTAATACTTTCAAAAGCTTCCTTCCTTCCTGCCTGCCTGGCTGCCTTCCTTTCTGATATGTTTGGAGCAGGCCAGATACACTGTTCTTACAGTAACTAAGGTGTCTGGAGAACTAGTGTGTAAAAACAAAAAGCAACTACTTATTTATGAGAGACTTTTTATTATTATATAATTTCAGACCAGACAGGTGTTGAGCGTGGCCAACTTCTAATACTTTTAAATGTATCCTTCCTTCCTATCTTCTTTCCTTCAGGCGATCCCTCATAAAAAAAACGAAATGGAAGGATGGAAGGAAGGAAGGAAGGAAGGAAGGAAGGAAGGAAGAAAGGAAGGAAGAAAGGAAGGAAGTGATGACGTTAACAACAGGCACACGTTTAGAGTATTCTTACCAGAACTCGGTTCTCCAGCTTGTCAGCTTTGACCTCCAGCTTGACCATCTTCCTGAGGGACAGCTTGATGCTGCGCCCCACCGCCTCCCTCACACTCTCTGATCGGGGGGACAGGGGGCAGAGGGGGGGGAAGGAGGGGAAGACATGAAGAAGTATCATCACAGTGAAGTCTGACGTGAGATTGGGAAGTGCCAATACCCGGCTCAATCAGATGGGGTCAGATGGCTGAGCGGTTAGGGAATCGGGCTATTAATCAGAAGGTTGCCGGTTCGATTAGATAGAGAGGGAACTAGGGTGTTCTTCTGTGAAGGCCATCGTGAGCGGTTCTGTTTTTCAGTGAATCTTGGTGAGGATGACATCATTCTGGAATTCTCCTGACTCCGGGCATGAGGTCGTAAACGAATCAGAACACCGCGGAATAGGCCAGGAGGGTTCCAACCGGTCCAGCTCAGACACACACACACACACACACACACAGAGCCACAGCACATGTGGTAGCCAGTCCTCAGGACACACTAACAACGTTTTTTTGTTTTGATGGCGTTTATAGTGCAAACACATACACTATACCAATATGATTTGCACTGCCCGCTACATCCACAGACACACACTAACGAACGCGCGCGCGTGCACACAGTGGAATTTGACAAGACACACCTTTAGCCAGAACCAGAAGGTCCGAAAAATCAGGTACAACATAAAAACCACAGTCCGCCCAACCAGCGAAACGTTTACCTTCACAGTAACGTTACTGTAAAGTTAAGGCGACTTGCAACGTTACAGAAAATGTGTTACTTTACTTCAAGGCACTTTGCTGTTGTAATACTATATGCCTGAGAAGTAACTGATTAGAAGGTAAACGAAGTAAATAAAGCGCACATTGTCACCTTGCTGCCGTTTTACAAATGTAGCCTAGGCCCACATATCTAAAAAATATATTTATAGTTTACTACATTGGAAAGCTGTAAGTGATAGGCTAGTAATTGCAAATAAAAAACGTCATAAATTTTTTTGTCTGCATACCGAGCAAATCTTTAGGTAAATCCGTTTCGTCCGTCATGTTTGCCACTGGGTGAAGTTAGTTGTGTTGTCCGGGATTAATTATTATGACAGCCGAAATAAAAATAAAATGCTGTCCATCGATTTTACACTATTTATTGCCTGTAGAATCTTGTCAACCTGACGCTTCTAACTTTCCTTTCTCCATTGCTTAGACTCCGTTCGAAGCACGTTTGTATCCGCGCAGTCTTGCGAAAGTCTCCCCGATGAAAACACATAAGTCAGGAAGTGTGAAAATTCTTCCCCTCGAGGAATTACTAGCGCGCACTATACACTTCTCCGCGAGGCAGCCTCGATGGGTTCAGGTTGACATCTCCGGTCAGCCCGAGATAGTCTTGATCCCTCCTTTCTCCAGCCACGGAAGGCTCGCACAATCTTTTCAGAAAACGAGCCACCTGGTGGCACACTCGAAGAAACGTAGAAGCAGAGAAGTTGAGTATCGCATCTGGGCTCTAATTGAACAATCTTCGGAGGTTTCGGAGCTCTTTGAGTTCTAAAAACTTGAAAATCGGGATTCGCAGATACAACCATTTTCTGCGCGTTGGAGAATCAGGTATCGAAGATTCTAATCTTTTCTGCGCTTTGGGAAATCAGGTTTCGAAGATACAATCTATATTCCGCGTTTACATCAACTTTTACACTTGCAAATCTTTTTGACCATAATTTCCCTTAATATAGGCTACTATTGTAGCTTATATGTTATAGTTGCATTGTAATTGAGATGTTATTGTTTACCCTGCCTGGTACCTGAGATCGGTTTCTTCACTGTGCTCTGAGCACCGAACTATGCACTTCTGTACCATGATCCTACATAGGCTGTTTTCTATGCTCTAGGCGATGGCGTTTAGGATTAAAGCGTTTGCTAAATTAATCAAATGTAGGCTAATTGTAAATTAAATGTTGAAGTGAAGAGTTCCATGATTTTGTCCACACGGCATCTGAACACACAAAATACTTTAAGATGATTTTCAGAACATTTTGAGTGTTTTATTTAACGTTTGTAGGCTACACCTGTGGTGTTCCCAGTCAAACATTTCAAAAATATATGGGTGAGACTACAATTTGTGTATTAAAGGGGGGGATTTTGGACCGGGAACACATCATTAATTACTGTAACATGACACGAACTCAAAACGAGGGTTGATTAATTTGTAGTTCATTCATTGCTCTCTCTGAAAGTGAGGCGGGGACTAAACTCATATTCAATTGACCGAAACAGCCAATAGGTGGCAATATATTCATAGGTATTCTTGTAGCCTACGGGTTTCCCCTCAAGAAAAACTAAGGACTTTCTTTGATACAAGTAATTTGAGTTTTAATTTAATATTTGGCGTAGATGGATAAACCAGCGCTTTATTTGACTATAATGGAATTCCAAAGTCTTTTTTTTTCTTTTGTCTTCGGAATATTTTATTTAAATGTGAAATTTGAAATTACAACAGGCACCTTTGAGCAGAAAATTAATAAATTAACATGCTGAGGAAGAAGAAGGATCGTAATTTTCGATTCTGAGACTAACCATAATAAATCAGTGTGATCGGGGGCCAAGGCGGGGCCACACGGACGCGCGCTCCCTCCCAGGCTCGCGCGCACCCAGGTCATCGCTTGTAGCTCACACGCACATCTCGAGCTCCGTCGCTTCTTCAAACTTAAATGAAGACCCGACTCAAGTGAGTCCACAAGACTGCTGAAACAGGTCTTTTGATGATAACGTTCGCTTGACAACGGTTGGGGTTTACAGGACACTAAGCTAACATTTAATTATATTTTGTCTTTCATTATGATTTTGACGCAGAAACATGGATTTTATCGCAGGGTGGCATCTAACGAGAGGGTTTCACGTCGGTGTTTTGCTTTCCATCGCACGGGAGAGCTGTAAGCAACCGAGGGAGGAGATCACAGCTGGTCTTTGAACGGATATCTGTCAAAAAAGAGACAGTTTTGCTCGAGCCTACTGCAGAATTAATTAGGACACCGGGAGACAGATTTACAGAACAGTGTTGGGCAGAAACAATTCCACGGAGTGTTAAAGATGGAAACGGTTATTGAAAGAGAATGCAGTGCGTTGGGAGGACTTTTCCAAACAGTGATTGCAGACATGAAGGTAACTCTCCCATAATTCTTTGTGTAGACTATCAATTTGTATCAAATGGTTTTTGCTCTCGTTTTTACCCCCACTTTACAACCACTGGTTGTAAACCCATCCTAGCACTACTGTACATTGCTTACAGCTGATGTTTAGTGGAATTTCGCACAGTATACTACTAATTAATAAAAGATGCAACATGAGGAAGCAATTAGCGCAAAACCTAAAATAAATCTCGTGTTCCCTTGCCTCTATGGCTTGTGCAGCCCTCGCTGCAGAGTGCTATGCGGGGTGGGTGTGTGCTTGATTCATTGACAGCGAGCGCGTTCGTCGTGAAAGCCACCAGCCAAGACCTTTATCGCAAAGCCATATCCAAGAACCAGCCGCGCGGCAAACGAGTATCCGCGAAAGGCGTGTATAGATAGCTAGATAGAGGTGTAGTGACGTAGCCTGGAGTGCCCTTTCCGACCCCTAACGCAGGATAAGCGCTTGAAAAAAAACACTTCACAGACCTCAATCACTTAGACCATTGGTAGGCTATAGGCCTATTGTTTTACTTTCATTTGGATTTCGGATTTTCCATAAAGCGCTCATGAAGCTATAGCCTACCATTCTCTATGAGCAGTTTAAGGTCACTTATGCCATGAACTATACTATCGGTCTGTATAAAGAGCTGTTTACAGTTGTGAATGGAGGAGGGTTGGGGTGGGATGAAACGCCTAGTCACACCTGTTCAGTTCAAGCAATAGAGAGAGAGAGAGAGAGAGAGAGAGAGAGAGAGAGAGAGAGAGAGAGAGAGAGAGCGCGAAAACAATAAAGAGAGGGAGCTCGACAATAATAAATTCAGTAATAAAAATAGAGGGAGAGCTAGTGGCATGGCAGGTGACTTAAACGGGGCGTGAAGGTGAACCAGGTAGCAACAGACGCAGCAACAGACACAAGCGCCACGGTGTTGTGGCGGAGTTTTCAAGAATGCAACGTTCCCGGTTCCCGCTGTTAACAGACCCCATGAGTAGAATACTGGAAGTGAAATATGCCTCAGCGGAGAAATTATGATTTAATGATCCACTAATGGAAATACTTTGTACGATTAGTGAGTGTTTGTGAAATTGTGTGTGTTTGTGTGCAAGGCGTTTCCAGGGAGAGTGTGTGTGGACGTGTGCAATTGTGTAAGCTCTTGTTGCGTGTGCTCTGTACGTGTGTGTTCATGTGTGAACCCTACTCTGCATGTGTGTCTTTTCATTAGTGTACTCTGTCCTTGTGTTTGCTATTGCCAATATTGACTCTTCAGTTGAATATGAGACCAGGATGGGTGGTGTGTGCGCGCGTGTGCCCTATGCGTGTGCCCTTTTGTCTATGTGTGTGTGTGCTCTCTGTATGTGTGTATGTGCTCTGTGTGCACCCTGTGTGTGTGTGTGTGTATGTGTGTGTGTGTGTGTGTGTGTAGACACTGCATGCACAGGGCATTCAATACTATTGTGTATGGAGTGAAACTGACATCCTAACCCTCATCTATTTAGCTGAGACCAGACCCACTCCGCATCCCTTCCAGTGTTAAAGGGGCAGTCCACTCAAAACACAGAACCTCCCTGTGTTAAAGGGGCAGTCCACTCAAAACACAGAACCTCCCTGTGTTAAAGGGACAGTCCACTCAAAACACAGACCCAACCCCTCTCCCTCACCCACAATAAATGGATGTTCAATACATAGAAGGATATCTCAACGGGGGTAGGCTTAGGTATACTCCAGGAAATACACAACATTTCAGTTCAACGTAGTAAAAACAAGTTCATAAATGCGTGGTAAATTGATCTAAAACACAGACTATTTCATGTAGTTCCCAACTAGACTGTGGACGTATAGAGGACGACTCAGCGCTCTTCTCTCGTGTTAATGCTCTGGTTTAATATAGCTCAGCAGAGATGATGGATGCGCTCGGGCTTTGCTCATTATCATTTCAGTCCGAGCCATTCTAATCACTCACTCCCATCATCCTGTGACTGACAGGAGGGTGAGGGGGTGGGAGGTTGGTGTGTGTGTGTGTGTGTGTGTGTGGGTAGGTGGAAGTGGTGGGTGATAGAGTGTGTTTGGTGGTGGTGATGATAAACATGATGAGGATGATGTTGTTGCTGGGTTGCCAGGGAATGTGCAGCGTCATTGCCCTGCCGTCCGCTCTCAAGGTAACGGCTGTGGCGGCTGTAGTCCCAGATGAACAAAAGGAGGCCGGAGAACTGCGTTGCCAGGGCAACGTTGCACGCTCCCCTTTGTGGAGGTGTGTGTGTCTGAGGTGGAATTTATGTGTGTGTGTGTGTGTGTGTGTGAGGCAAGAGAGATGGAGCTACAGCATCAACAACACATGTAGACCATCACAATGGTGTTGTGGCTGTCGTGGTCACATTATGAACCTTGTGTTTGTGTCCTCCTCTGATATAAACCTCTCTGTCATGATGCTGTCATGTTGATATGAAACAGTATGACACAGTATGATACGATACAGTATGATATGATACAGTATGATATGATTCGGTTTGACATGAGACAGTTTGATATGAGACAGTACGTAAGGAAGTCCTGTATGACTCCTTCCCTCAGAGCTCCCAAAGAGAACCCTGACCCAGAACCCTGAATTTAAACCCTTACCCAGAACCCTCATTTTGGACCCTAAACTTAGATATATACTTAGATATATACATAACTCTCTCCATATATACTGTACGTGTGTGTGTGAATGAGCGTGTGTGTGTGTGCGTTTATTGATCCTGCCCATTGTTGTCCCATGGACTAGATCTGATTGTGGTTGAGGCTTTTGAGCTCGAGGGCAATGTTGAAATATAGGCCTCTGTGTGTGTGTGTGTGAATAACGTGTGTGTGTATTGTCTGTTATTGATGAGCCAAATTCTTTAGAGAGACGGAATTGAAAGCACACCCCTCCCTCACTGACACTGTGCTTGTGGGCGTGCGTGTGTGTGTGTGTTTTGAAGCACTCCTCATTAACACTGTTTCCACTCTACAGAGCAGCTACCCTGTCTGGGACGACTTCATCAGCAAGGCTGGAAAACTCCAATCACAGCTGAGGTAAACACACACACTCACACACACACACACACACACACACACACACACACACACACACACACACTCACACACACACACACACACACACACACACACACACAGTCTCACCTGCATAGCTCTCACTTCCCACTGTGTGCGGCACAGGTTTGAAACTACAGCCTCTCCTCCTCTCCTCTTCTCCTCTTCTCTCTTCCCATACCCCCCTCTCTTCTCCTTTTCTCACCTCCTCCCCTCTCTTCTCCTCACGTCATTCTGGACCAGAAGTTCACTGTCATGACTGAAGGTCAAGCACGTTAAAACTAAGAAAACAAATCAAACGTAATTACCATTCATCAGATTAACGATCACATTAACAGTCAGATGATGAAGTGTTTATCTGAGGGAAGGGGACGGGCCAGCTCCAGTTCTAGCTAAACTACTTCTCTCCTCACTTCCTCCTGGCATCCTTCCTCCTGCAGGGGGGGGGGGGGGGTTGATATAACCCTACCCTGCTGAGTGACATTGACAGCATATAGAATCCCAGCCTCCTCTCTCTCTCTCTCTCTCTCTCTCTCTCTCTCTCTCTCTCTCTCTCTCTCTCTCTCTCTCTCTCTCTGTCTCTCTCTCTCTCTCCCTCTCTCTCTCTTTCTTTGTCGGTCTGTCTCTCTCTCCCTGTGTTGTCCTAACCTTCCTCTACACCTTGTGGAATGACACGCACCACGAGAGGAGAGGGGGTGGGGAGTATGGCCATGCTTAAGGTTACCGTGGTGACTCCTTAAATAACCCACCACACATGCCTCCACTTAGTGGAGCTGGACTTGTTCACACACACACACGTCTGTTTTACCATCCAAGTGAGGACCGACAATTCACTCCCATTCAGAATCCCCCACCCCTAACACTAACCGTAACTCTTAATGTAATTCCAACCCTAAACCTCATAACACCCCATAGAAATAACCAAATGTTCTGTTTTTTCTTCGCTTATTGTAACTAAACAAGACCGTTATAGACCATTATAACCTGGGGACCAACTATGGAAGAAAGTTCCATTTGTGTCCAGTAGAACAGTGTGACTACAGTTCAGGTTCTGGGTTTATAAGTACCAGACAACCAGCTGGTTGGAGAGAGAGCTCAACAAACACCTCAACATAAAACGACCAGTGCAGACACACAGTGATACTAGAAAAGGCATGAATGCCAGAGGACAGAAATGATAGTAGAAAGAGAAAAACAAAGGTAACATACAGCCAACAGGTGTTTGTTATTCAATCAGGTGGAAATTATATCTTAGACCCCCATGTGTCATCAGAACACAATACAGGTAACAGTAGGAATACAGATATATGAATGAATAGTAGAACAGGATATATGAACAGACGATAAGGCAATAGCTGATCTACTGATTGCGATTAACATGAGCACATCAAAAACATTTTGTTCAACAAACACACAGTCTCACACACACATTCTGACTGTGTTCACCTGGGTTTAGAGGACACACACACACACGCACACACACTAATACACACAAACTCAGACACAACCACACCGTGCAGACCACACCCTATATTTGAGCCCTTGATTATGTTCTAATGTAATGTAAACATCAAGGTCATAAACAGTTGTGTTCATGTCGTCTCCCAGGACAACGGTTGTCGCGGTAGCATCCTTCCTGGACGCCTTTCAGAAAGTGGCCGATCTGGCGACAAGCAGCCGAGGTAAGCAGCTGCCCCTCACAGTGGGTGTGTGTGTGTGTGTGTGTGGACGTGTGTGTGTGAGTGATCATATGCGTGTGTGCTCGTGTATGTGCTTGTGTATGTGATTGTGTGTGTGTACATGTGTGTGTGTCTCCGTGTGTGAGGGAGTGATTTTTGTGCGTGTCTGATTTGGAGAATGCATGTGTGTGTGTATGTGTGTGTATATGTGTGTGTGTGTATATGTGTGTGTGTATATGTGTGTGTGTGTATGTGTGTGTGTGTTGATATGTGTGTGGGTCTCAGCTGAGTGATACCAACATAAAAGTACGATACTGTGTTCTACAGTTGACTGCATTCTGAACAGGTAGATTTTGAACACCTTGGGGTCCAGGGTCCAGTCATACAGGTGCTGTTGGTAGCGCCTCTCTGGTCAGCTCATAGTGTATCTGGTGGTTGAAGGTTTTACGGTTTGGACCTTGTTTCCTCCTCTCCTACTCCCTCGCCTCTCTTCCTCTCCTCCTCTCCTCCTCTCCTGTCTCCTGTCTCTCCATCTTTCCTCCTCCTCTCCTTCCATCCCTCATCCACTCCTCCTCTATTCTATGTGATGCTCTCTCTCTCTCTCTGTCTCTTTCTCCTTCTCCTTTCCTCTCCCCCTTTC
>NC_085037.1:1867030-1902949 GCF_963692335.1 Osmerus eperlanus
ACTCTACCCTACTCTTCTATGATCCATTGTATTGTATTCTACTGTACTCTATACGCTCCACTGAAGAATTGACCGAGTCTGGGTTTAATAACTCCTACTAAATTGTTGACCTAGTCTGGGTTTCAGACCAACCCATCTATCTGTGTGTCTCCAGCCTGCTATGCCTTCCTCCCCTGTCACTGACCCCAGTTCTACCTATCCATTATTAAGAGCAGCATTCAGCTCACCCAACCATGGTCCAGTGAGCTCTCTGAGATGGCATAGTAGAGACCACGGTTCAGATCCCACAGCTCTGCATCGGTCTTCTGATTTCTTCTGTCGAATATGAAATATTAAAGAGCGAGGTTGTTTCCTTTTTACGTTCATATTTTATTAGTTTAGCAGTTTACTGTAGGATACTAGATTGTAGACTTGTATATACAGTATATTGGATATTTAATTCAGTTACTTCTACTGTAGGCTGGCAGACAGAGCTGAGGATGGCAGAGATAAAGCGTTTGACTGCAAATCAAGAGGTTGCAGGTTCAAATTTGCCTCTGTGTTTTGCTTTGGTTGAAAGCATGAGCACATTATTATCTTTCTCTATCTTGACAACCAGTCTGGAAGAAGTTTTGGAGGATAGTTAAATTCAGTTGAGAGTGGTGTTGTGTTTCTCAGTCTTTCATATTTCATGTAACAACAGAATGTGCACCAGAGGCGTATTGAAAGTGAAAGAGGCGGTGTTACAAGTTTTCGAGGAGCTGAGCTATCCTGTTGCATGTCTTCACAGGTGAAGTGTTACAGTGTTCCTGTTTATGTGTTATTGTGTTGCATGTTTATACAGCTGTAGTGTTAGTGTTACAGTTTTACAGTGGTTCTGTTACTGTGATACAATGTTATAGTGTTTCAATCTTACTGTGTTTCTGTGTTACTCTGTTCCTGTGTTACAATGTGTGTATTACAGTAGTATTATGGTATTATTACGCTATAGTATTACAGTGCTTCTGTGTTTCTGCATTATTGTGTTTCTGTGTTACAGTGATTCTTTGTTTCTGTGTTATTGTCTTTCTGTGTTTCTGTATTAGTGATTCTGTGTTATTGTGTTTCTGTCTTACAGTGTTTTTGTGTTTCATGTTTCAAGTTGAACTGATGCGGTATATGATGCTGTATGCTTCTTCTACATGCGTCTTCATGTCATACTTGTCTACTCCCTAGGCTAGGTCTCACAAGTCTTACATAAAGGGAGTGCAGCAGATCTGGGATCAGTTGAGCCTAATAGATGGTGATGACCAGGACCATGTGAACAGACTCTGAGTCAGTTTCACAGACAGACGTCTCGCCGCCCACTGTATGGCAGGGTTACCATGGCGATAGCTTGCCATGTGAAAGCACCATGTTCTGGCGAGTCTCTGTCCTGGTTAGCCGCTGGGATGGCAGGAGAGGCAGGGGCCAGGTTATGAGACAGCAGACGTCATAAACAATCTCCTCCTGCATTGTCATCTGGAGGAAGAGGAGAGGGGAGAGGTGCAGAGAGGAGATGGGAGGAGAGGAAGAGAGAGGAGCAGAAGGGAAGGGGAGAGGAAGGGACAAGGAGAGGAAAGGATGAGAGGAGGGCAGAGAGGAGAGGAGCTCCCATTATAAACAGCTGTGACAGGGGGCCTGTGGTGAGCACTGCAATGCAGCAGCACATCCCTCTTTCTCTCCCCTCTGCTCTCTTCACACTCACTCCCCCTCCTTCTCTCTCCCTCTCTCCCCCTCTGCTCTCTTCACACTTTCTCCCTCCTCCTCTCTCGCTCTCTCCCCCTCTGCTCTCTTCATATTCTCTCTCCCTTCTCCTCTCTCAGCCTCTTCCCTTCTGCTCTCCTCACACTCTCTCCCCCTCCTCCTCTCTCACTCGCTCTCTCCCCCCTCCCAGCTCACATTCTCACCCTTCTACCTCTTCATATCCTCCCTCCTGTCTCGCTCCTGCAACAGAAGCTAGCAGGCTAGCTAACGTATTGGTGTCTTGCTAGTTCAGAAGCTAGCCATCAGGCTAGTAATCAAGTTAGCTAGCATATAGAGGCTATCCGTTCTGTTATAGTAGTTAATAGTCTAGCCAACAGGCTAATCATCATGCTAGTCATCAGGCAAACTTGGGTTTGGAGGCAGCAGTAGCTGTCTTGCTATGGGGGGGGGGGGATTTTGGAATCCCTGCCGGACGCATTTTTTAGGTCTCGAAAAGAGGACATGTCCGGGTAGAAGAGGATGTCTGTTCACCCTATTGTACATCATATAGATGCTAGCTTGCGTGGAGCAGTGGTGTATTCAGGCTTGCCGACTGACCAACGCCCCATGGTAGAGACAGCAGACGAGCGCAGCAGTATTGATCAGGGAAGATCAATGGTGTTTTAATGACAATCACCAGGTCAGCTCTATTCTGTGTCCAGCCACAACACGAGGGTTGTGTGTGAGCGCGTTTGTGTGAGGTCACAGCTTGTTTCGATAAAGCTGATCCTGTCGGCAAGCAAAATGTGGTGTACTATTTCTCCGGGTTATGGACCAAGGCCTGAAGCCAGCACCTGACTGTGTGTGTGTGTCCTGGGTAGATGGAGCAGTAATTGTCCGTCGTCCAAGCTCCTGACACTTCCAGGACGTGACCAGGCATGAGAAATGTGCGTCTGACTCTCCCAGGGATGCTGTGGCGCGGGCTCGCGCCTGCGCGTGTGTGCGGGCTTGCGGGTGTACGTTTTCATCAATCCTAATTTCTCACTCTCTCTTTCTATTTCTGCCTGTGCCTATCTGTCTCTTTCTCTATATCATGATCTGGCTATATGCATATCATTCTGTCTCGCACAATCTCTCTCCATCTCTCTCTTTTGATCTCTATCTCTATCGGTTTGTCCCGGCGTTTGTCTCTCTCTGTAGGAAGTTCTGGTCTCTCTTCGTCCTCCCGTGTAGAGGAACAGCAGAGGCCCTGGCCTCTTGTTCCATCCCCTGTGAGCTGTGGGATCGCCACCAGAGTCTGGATTATGCCCCCCCTGTGACGGGGGGGCACAGGGTTGTCTGGTGTTGCATCACTCCTCAACAGCCGGCAAGGTCACACCGACAGGGTGGTGTGTGTGTGGGGGGGGGGGGGTAAGGGTGGGGGGCAGCTCTGGTATTCCTTACATCAGAGAAGGAATGTAAAGGCTGAGACTGTACCCCCAAGACACTTTAAATAGATCCCCCCCCCCCCCCAGCTCCACTCCCTCCCGGCCTTTCTCCATCCCTCCCCTCTAGGATGGACAGCTGAGGAGGGCAGGGAAGAGAGGGAGGGGGGGGTGCGGGCGAGGGGGAGAGGGAAGAACAGGAGAACGTGCTGGGGATGGCTCGGCCTGCGGCTCTCTCGTGTTGTGAAATGAAGTGTTTTAATGGGATTACGTTGGCTTGAAATGTAAAAGGCAAAACCTCACCTGTTATTGTAACTGCGTTAAGGTCTAAGCCATCCCATAATTAGCCAGTTTGTTCCATTAGCCATTCAGCCTCTGTCGTTAGGGTAAAGCTCTGGTACTTGGCTTTACATGGTTTTAAGGTTGGTCACATACAAACACACTCTCACAGACACACACACACACACACTCACACACTCACAGCCTCCTCAATGTCTTCAGTAGGTTTCGGCTCCATTCTCCCCCCAACAAAGAGCCCTACTTCTTTTCATCCTGGCCTATCAGAGACACCCTACATACACACACTCTACACACACACACCCTACATACACACACTCTACACACACACACACCCTACATACACACTCTACCCACACACACACAGACGCACACACTGCAACACACAAACACACACATATACCCACAGCCACAACCATATCCTGGCCTTGGTAACCCTGAATTTCAGACACTAGTGACCCAGACACTGACATGTCTGGTCATTAGTATGGAATAGTACATGACAGTACAGTACACAAAGAATAATACACACGCATGCACAGACACGCACACACACGCATGCACACACGCACACACACATGCATGCACACACAAACATGCCTAGGTTAGTTCTATTTGAAATGTGAGACAAGCCTTGAAAAAAATTGCAGCTGAACCAACTATGATATAATAATGGGATATGGGATAATTAGGTTTCATTCACTCATAGCTCCCAGTAATACAGGGGGTGGATGGAGAGGGAGGTACAGAGAGGGAGGGAGGGAGAGACATGGATACAAAAAGAGAAAGGGAGAGGGAGGTAGACAGAGAGGGAAAAAGGGAGCAAGGGAGAGACAGAGAGGGGAGGATGGGGAGAGATCAAATCCATACAATCACTTATCCCTAATGAGAACCTCTTCATTAAAAGCAGCCATTAAGAAATATGTGGCAACACTCCTGCCCCTCTCCTCCATTCCCTTCCATCCCTCCATCTCCTCTCTCCATCCCTCCTCTCTCCTCTCTCCATCCCTCCTCTCTCCTCTCTCCATCCCTCCTCTCTCCTCTCTCCATCCCTCCTCTCTCCTCTCTCCATCCCTCCTCTCTCCTCTCTCCATCCCTGCTCTCTGTTCTCATCTCTCCATCCCTCCTCTCTCTCCTCTCAATCCCTCGTCTCTCTCTCCTCTCTCCATCCCTCCTCTCTCTCTCCTCCTCTCTCCATCCCTGCTCTCTTTTCTCCTCTCTCTTCTCCTCTCTCCTCCTCACTCCATCCCTCCTCTCTCTCTCCTCTCTCAATCCCTCCTCTCTCTCCTCTTTCCATCCCTCCTCTCTCTTATCCCCATTCCTCCTCTCTCTCTTCTCCCCATTCCTCCACCCTCTCATCTTCTCTCAATCCCTCCTCTCTCTCTCTCTCTCTCTCTCCTCTCTCGATCCCTTTTCTCTCTCTCCTCTCTCCATCCCTATTCCTATCCAGGTCTCTCTGTGTCGTTAATTCTTCAGGGATGTTGAAATTAGACCTAGAACCAGGATGAGACAAGAACTAGGTCAGGTCCAGTTATCCCCCCCCCCCCCTCTCTCTCTCTCTCTCTCTCTCTCTCTCTCTCTCTCTCTCTCTCTCTCTCTCTCTCTCTCTCTCTACCCACCCCTCTCTCTCTCTCTCTCTCTCTCTCTCCCTCCCTCTATTCTTCTGGCGGTAATCCAAATATGATAGATTTCTAATCAGTTCCTGCCTCATCATTAAAGTGTGGGCCTGATATGCAGGCGTGTGTGTGCATGGATTATGTGTGTGCGTGCTCGTGATCGTACGTGTGTGTGTGTGATACAGAAGTATCAGGCCAGCCCATCAGGGTGGATGGGGCCCCCAGGGTGGCATAGATTTAATAAGGCCCAGTTTCCAGAGCAACACTCAGCCGTGACGCCCTCTTGCCCCGGCCTGGCCTGGGAGGGAGGGAGGGAGGGGGGGGACCAAAAGGGACCAGCCTCACACACCCTCTCTCTGCTCCCAGACTGAGTACAGACCCTGAAGACCTCAGTCTCCCAGAATCACCTCAGAATCGTACAGGCTCCCAGGAGACAGCTTGTCACTGCAGCTAGTAGACACACACACACACACACCATTCAGTTACTGCTCTGAGAACATGTGTGCGTGTGTATGTGGGTGCGTGTGTGCAGGAATCTATGTTTACACGTATTCACAACTGTTTACTGTCCATCCCCTCTGGCAAGGTTTCTCTCCCTCTGTTTCTCTCTCTTTCTGTCTCTCTCTCTTTCTGTCTCCCTCTGTCTCTCTCTCTCTTTCTGTCTCTCTCTCCTTAGCGTTGTTTCTGTCTCTCCGTTTCCCTTTCTCTCTTTCTCTTTGTCTCTCTGACTGAGAACTGTGTGTGTGTTTGTTGGAGAGATTGTGTGAGTGTGTGTGTAGGAGCTGGTTGATTGACAGCTGGTGCTGCTTGTGTTCCAGGTGGGACCAGGGATATAGGCTCCGCCCTCACCAGGATGTGCATGAGACACCGCAGCATCGAGGCCAAGCTCCGACAGTTCTCCCTGTGAGTGCTCTCCTCCTCCTGTGTGTGTGTGTGTTTCACAGTTCTCCTCTCCTCTCTCATCCTCTCTCCTCCATTATCCTCTCATCCTCTCTCCATTATCCTCTCATCCTCTCTCCTCCATTATCCTCTCCGCTCTCTTCCTCTCCTCTCTCCTCCGTTATCCTCTCATCGCTCATCCTCTCCTCTATGGTCCTCTATTCTCCTCTCTCATCCTCTCCTCTCTCATCCTCTCCTCTCTCATTCTCTCCTCCGTTGCCCCCTCTCCTGTCCTCTCCCTAATCTTCTCCTCTCATCTCTCCTCAGCTCCTCCGCTCCTCCTCCTCTCCTCCAGCCGTCCTCTCCTTTCCGTATCCTCCCATCTTTCTAGTCCTCTGCTTCCTGTGTGCTTCTCCTCCACATCCGGTCCCCTTCCTTCCTCCAGCTCTTCCCCTGTTTGCTCCACCCCCATCCCCCCCCCCCCCCCCCCCATCCTCCCTGTCTCCTGATCTGGTCTCCTGGTATCTGTCTTGATGCCTGCTGGAGTCTCGTCTCTTCTGTTTTCCTGCCCCCTCGTTCCCTCCTCCTGTGGGGGCCTCTCCGTCTGCCTGCGCTCCTCCTCTCCCTCCCGACGTCCTTTTCTTCTGCTCGTCTGCTCGTCCTCTCCTCTCATCCCCTCCTCTCCTCTCTCACCTTCTCCTGCTCTCTCCGTCCTCCCATCCGCGCCTCTCAGAATGCCTGTCATAAGCTCCCTCTGAGATGAGGCAGGGGAACAGACAACACACACTCGCACGTAAAAAACACACACACAGACGTCCACAAACGCACACACGTAAGCACATACACACACACACACACACACACACAGACGCACGCCCCCACACAAACCGACACATTCACACATACACTCACAGTCGGTATAAAAACTGCAGGGTCTTCCCATCCAGCACACGCTCCGTACACCAGCATCTCCAGCAGGGTAACCACAGCAACGTCTCTGGTCAGATGGTCCCTCAGATGGTCATTCCCTTCTGTGTGTGTGTCTGTGCGTGTGCCTGGTGTGTGTGTGTGCCCGGTGTGTGTGTGTGTGTGTGCTCCAGGGTGTTCCTGGACTGTCTGATCAACCCTCTCCTGGAACAGATGGAGGAGTGGAAGAGAATGGCCAACACTCTGGACAAGGACCACGCCAAAGGTAGGACACACACACACTCACAACCCCCCCTCCCCCCACACACACACACACATGGACAGACAGACACACACAGACACACGCTCATACACACTCACACGCACAGATATGCACACACAGGTCCCTGCAGGCAACTCCTTGTTGCCAAATCTCTCTATCTCAATCCATCCTCTTCCTAACCTCCCTCCTCCTCCTCTCCCTCCTCCTCCTTCTCCTCCCTCCTAAGTTGTACTGTGGTTGATGGCCCACATCACACCGTGTCGTCTTGAAATCCCTCGTTATTTCGTCGTTATGTTGATGTTGATGTTGTGGTTGGTGTTGATGTTGTTTGTGATCTCTGACTGCAGAGTATAAGAAGGCCCGTCAGGAGATCAAGAAGAAGTCCTCGGACACACTGAAGCTGCAGAAGAAAGCGAAGAAAGGTACTTACACCCTACAGACCCCGACCATACAGCACAGCACAGCACAGTACAGCACAGCACAGCACAGTACAGCACAGCACAGCACAGCACAGTACAGTACAGTACAGCACAGCACAGCACAGCACAGTAAAGTACAGCACAGCACAGCACAGTAAAGTACAGTGTTCAGCTCAGTTCTGTTTAGTACAGTAAAGTACAGCACAGTAAAAAGACCAGGACAGAACTCTGTCGTACAGTAGAGAACAAAACAGAACAGTGTATTACAATAGAGAACAAAACAGAACAATGTAGTACAGTAGAGAACAGAACCGTGTAGTACAGTAGAGAACAGAACAGTGTATTACAGTAGAGAACAATACAGAACAGTGCAGTACCGTAGAGAACAGAATAATGTAATACAGTAGAGAACAGAACAGTGTAGTACAGTAGAGAACAGAACAGTGTATTACAGTAGAGAACAATACAGAACAGTGTAGTACTGTAGAGAACAGAACAGTGTAGTACAGTAGAGAACAGAACAGTGTAGTACAGTAGAGAACAATACAGAACAGTGTAGTACAGTAGAGAACAGAACAGTGTAGTACAGTAGAGAACAGAACAGTGTAGTACAGTAGAGAACAATACAGTACAGTGTAGTACAGTACAGAACGGTACAGTGTAGTACGGTAGAGAACAGAACAGTGTAGTACAGTAGAGAACAGTACAGTGTAGTACAGTAGAGAACAGTGTAGTACAGTAGAGAACAGTACAGTGTAGTACAGTACAGAACAGTACAGTGTAGTACCGTAGAAAACAGAACAGTGTAGTACAGTAGAGGACAGTACAGTGTAGAAGAGTAGAGAACAGAACACTGTAGTACAGTAGAGAACAGTACAGTGTAGTACAGTAGAGAACAGTACAGTGTAGTACAGTAGAGGACAGTACAGTGTAGTACAGTAGAGAACAGAACAGTGACTGAGCTTCTACTCCTCTCTCTTGCGTATCTACTTACCCCTCCCCCCTGCTGTAACCAGTCGACGACCTCGGTAAGTCACTGCCCCCCCTCTGCCCCCCCCCTCCCTCCACCCGCCCCTCCTGCCCCCCCGCCCCCTCCACATGCCCCTGTGTGTCACTGCTCTACTGACCTCCGCCCTGACACCTGTGCGTGGTCACCCCCCAAACCACCTGCCCCCCGTCACATGGTCTGACAGTCTGACAGCATGTGTCCAATCCTGGCCTTGCATTCCTCTCCATGGAACTCCCAGAATGCACCGGGACAGTGTGTCACTGTCTCTCACCCATATTGATGGCCTAGATATATCTGTATAGTATACGTGTAGATAAACTGTATATATCTGTAGATATTGATTTCAAGTGCTGCTAGTATATACATGCAGTATGCACTAAACCCTTAAGCAAAGCGACGGCTCCTGTTACATGTCTGCCATGAAACCATGTCCAGCTTTCAGCTACTCTGTGTTTATACTCTGTAGCAGCTAGTATGTTTATTACTCTATTTGGGGTAAAGCGTGTGTGTGAGTCTGTGTGTGTCTGCCTGTGTGTATGCATGGGTGTGTATATGTGCGCGTTTCTGTGTGTGTGTGTGTGTGCACGTATGTTTCTTAAAACTCTTTCCTGGCTGGCGTTGGCCAAACGCAGGCTTGACGAGGAGAGCCTGTCTCTCTCTCAGCTGCATGGAAGCCTGCCTGCCTCAGGGCACGATGTTGCTCTTCCCCCCTGTCAGAGAGTCAGAGGTCCAGGGTTTAAAGGTCTCTAGTTTCCATTGTCCTAAGTCCCCTGATTCTAAAGTTCCATGATCCTAAAGTCCCAAGGGCCCAAAGTTCTAAGATCCTAAAGTTCCAAAGTTCCAAGGTTCAAACATTTTATAATCCTGAGGTTCTAAAGTCCCAAAGTTACATGCTTGCAAGATTACTTCGGCCCCAAAGTTGCAAGGTCCAAGGTTCCTTCGTTCCAAAGTCTAAGGTTCCAAGTTCTAGGTTCACTGTTCTCATCCTTCAGAGCCAGACCATCAAAAACAAGCACGTACAAGATACTTGATACTGCATAATACCATGCTATACATATGTATAATACTGCATCATACCATACAGTACTGCATAATATCATAAATTGCAGCATAATACATTGAATTACTGCAAAATACCACATTATACTGCTTACGTAATACTGTAGAGTGCTGCCTTATCCAAGGAAAGAATATTCATCCACCAATATTTTCCCGAGAACCCCCCCACCTCTGGTCCAACCACGCAACCAAGCCTGTCTCTCCGCTCTGAGAAATACTACACTTTAATTACATGTTTACGTCCCAGAGAAGCACACAGAAGAGATTAGTGAGCGGTTCCCAGAGTCCCATTAGAACCTTCCAGAACGCCATGTCCAGATACTTAATCCTTTCCTCTGATCGTATACTCTTAAATCCACAACTTGGTATTCAGAAACGTAAGAAGCATGCGTTCCATCCAGAAACCCAAAGCTGTGGTTGTTGATGCTGTGGACGAGAGGGTCTGGATCGGGTCTGGATCGGGTCTGGATCAGGTCTGGATCGGAACCAGACTGGCCACATGGTTCAGTGAGGACTCGGTTACGCAAGGCTGAGTCTTGGGACTGTCTGTGCTCTTGCCTCTGGGCTGGATATCTCTCGTCTCTCTCCGTCTTCCTCTCCTCTGCTGTCCTCTCGTCTTCCCTCTCTCTCTTCTACTTAGTCTCTCTTCATCCAGAGGGTCTGACTAACCTGTCTGTGTGTGTTTTCTGGTTTTGTGTGTGCTGCTGGTTCCGTGTGTGCGTGTTCGTGGCTCTGTGTGTGTGTGTGGTTGTGCGTGCAGGCCGCGGGGACGTCCAGCCCCAGCTGGACAGCGCCAGGCAGGACGTGAGTGATAAGTGTCTGCTGCTGGAGGAGACAGAGAAGCAGGCGCTGAGGAAGGCTCTGGTGGAGGAGAGGAGCCGATTCTGCTCCTTTGTCTCCATGCTGAAGCCTGTGGTGGTGAGGACCCTTCATACACCCTGTTATACCCTGGTAGACCCTGCAGGTACATACACTGTTATACCCTGGTAGACCCTGCAGGTACATACAGTGTTATACCCTGGTAGACCCTGCAGGTACATACACTGTTATACCCTGGTAGACCCTGGTATACCCTGCTGGTATGTACACTGTTATACACTACCTGTGTATACCCTGTTATTTACTGCTGGTATACATCCGGTTATATATACTGGTATACACTGCTATATATGCACCCTGTTATACCATGGTATACTGCTATATACTGGTATACTGGTATAAACTGTTATATACTGCTGGTAAACACATTGTTATTTACCCTGGTATATACACTGGTATGCACAATGTTATACATACGGTTATATACTGATAGATGGATGGATGGATGGATGGATGGATGGATAGATAGATTGATGGATGGATAGATAGATTGATGGATGGATAGATGGGTAGATAGATGGGTAGATAGATGGGTAGATAGATGGGTAGATAGATGGGTAGATAGATGGATCCACTCGTCCGCGTCACCTCCAGCCTGGTTTGTGCTCTGCAGGAGGAGGAGATGTCGATGCTGGGGGAGATCACCCATCTCCAGACCCTGAATGATGACCTGAAGACCCTGACCATGGACCCCCACAAGCTGCCCCCGGCCAGCGAGCAGGTACACACAAACACACACACACACACTCACACAGACATGTCCTCTTCACCTGAATCTGTGAGGAATCCTAACTAGCAAGGTGTTGGTTGTTTGTAACCATGTTCAGACGTCGCCTGTTTCTCTCCCTGCTGAGGCTGAGCTCTGCAGACACCTCTCCTGTCTGTCTCCTGTCTGTCTCCTGTCTGTCTCCTGTCTGTCTCCTGTCTGTCTCCTGTCTGTCTCCTGTCTGTTGTTCTTGTTTACTTTGTTGTTGTTTACTTTGTTGTTGATGTTGTTTACCCTGCAGGTGATAGTGGACCTGAAGGGTTCCGACTGCGCCTGGGCCTACCAGACTCCGCCCTCCTCCCCCAGCACCACCGTATCCAGGAAGTCAAGCATGTGCAGGTACGTTTGGTGCCTAGCAACCGCGCGTCACCCTAAAACTTCTCAGGCAGACAGAATCTGTTGTTGATTTCCTCATAATTTCCTGTCGCCATATTGGCGGAGAATATGGAGGGGGGGACCTTGTATCTTCTCCACCAATGGGTGTTGTGGAGACGGAGTGGAGGAGAGAGCGAAAAAAGGAAAATCGAGATACAGAAATAAACATATTATAAATGGCAGTGCTTTCATCTCCCTGGTCCTTCAATGCCACCTTGTGGCCAAGTTGTGATACAGCAGCTTCTCTGCTCTCACCATATGAAGGCGTTAAGTTGAAACTAATGGACTAATTCTACATAAGCCTTGGGGGCAGTAGGCCCTGTAAATCCACCTGGTACTCCAGGCTTGCCACATAACACATAACAGAATACATCAACTGTCTTAGCCACTTAAACCTCTCTTATGTGCCTCACCCTCTCTCCTCCTCTCTTTCATTCTCTGCCTCTATTTCTTTCACTGTCTATCTCTCCTTCTCTCTCTCTCTCTCTCTCTCTCTCTCTCTCTCTCTCTCTCTCTCTCTCTCTCTCTCTCTCTCTCTCTCTCTCCTCTCTCTCCTCTCTCCCTCTCTCCCCCCTCCCCCCCTGCAGCAGTCTGAACAGTGTGAACAGCAGTGACTCTCGCTCCAGTGGCTCCCATTGCCACTCCCCCACCTCGCACTTCCGGTACCGGAGCTCCGCCCTCCCCCAGCAGGGCCCCGCCCGCCTCTCCAGCGTCTCCTCCCACGACTCTGGATTCATCTCCCAGGACGCCTACCAGTCCAAGTCCCCCTCACCCATGCCTCCCCCAGACACTCAGGTACACCCACCCCCCACCCCGCTCCCCCAGACACAAGTATCTACCAGGGTTCGGCAGAGCATGTGACTGCAGGTCAAGAGGTCTCAGGTGTCTGCTAAACGAGCCCATTATTCTAACCAGACGAAAACGCACCCAAGCACGCCATGTTGAACATGTCACATCCACGGTGTTCCGCTCCGACCAATCACCTCCTGTGGAGCCTGGCTGGGCTGGCCCTGAGCTCCCAGGTTACTAGGTAACGGTCCGGCTGATGAGCGCGAGCGCCAATGATCGCTCAGTGAGAGCTTCCTGCTTACAGAAGTGATGACTCACTCTGTAACACACGCACACACACTCATGTATACACACACAGTCATACTGCACACACACCCACTCACAGACATACATACATACACACACCCACACACACACATACACACAGACACACACTTCCGCACTCTTGTATGTGCTGTTCATGCGTATTGCATAGCTTTCATTCTTTAAAACGCCTGTAATTGATGTTTTTTTCCCCTTCATATTATTAATCTAGCGAGCATCACAATGTGCTGTTATTTCTTGTCTGTCTGCCCGCCTGCTTGTCTGTCTGTCTTCTGCCTGTCTGTCTCTCTCTTGTATTCTGTTCTTATTGTGTATTGTGCTCTTGGGTACACTTTAATCATTTTTCACATGGCTGACTGTGAGTGTGTGCGTGTGTGTGTGTGTGTGCGCGCTGCTGCTTCTTATCCTGCGTCATCGCTTGGCTGTAGACCTGTCTATCTCCAGCTGTCTCTCAAACTGTCAGCCAGGAAAATTCTTCCTCCTCATCCTCACCTGACCTTAAGGAGCCTTGCTCCAGCACAGGGCCAGAAAAGGTGAACACACACACACACGCACACAATCAAGATGCATGCATGCACAAACATAAACACAGTACATCTCACACACACACACATGTGCACACAGACACGCCCGCTAACACAAACAGGAGGTGTTTCAGAGCAGGTCATTGGTTGTTGCCAGTCCATCTTCGGTGTTTGTCGAAGCACCGGGTGTTTGTTTCCATGGTCTGTGGTTTGAAACGCTTGTTTTGACGTGACCTCATGACGTGACCTCATGACGTGACCTCATGACGTGACCTCATGACGTGACCTCATGACGTGACCTCATGACGTGACCTCATGACGTGACCTCATGACGTGGTGACCTCATGACGTGGTGACCTCATGACGTGACCTCATGACGTGACCTCATGACGTGGTTTCATCAGCGTGTCTTCTCACTCATCTCATTTTTTTTGTCCTCCGCTCACGTTCAGTTGTCAAACGGCTTCGACCATCAAGTGTTCTCCGGCGCCCTCTGTTCACCTGGAGGGGCATTACAGGAGAGATACCCCCACCTCCCCCTCCACCTCCCTCCATTCTCCCACTCCTCCACCTCCCCCCTCGCCTCCCCCACCTCTCCCATGTGGGCGGGGCCCAGATCAGGCTCCTCCCCTCCCTATTGCATCCTGGGACCTGGCATGGTCCCATCCTCCAAGGTCCCTACCTGGAAGGTGCGTCCGACCATCGCCCCACTCTTCCTTTCCTCCTTCCTCCCCTCTTTTCCTCTCATCCTTCCTTTCCTTCCATCCTCATCGAATCTCCTTCTCCCTGTCATTGTTCCTCTACTCCTCTCCTCTGTCCTCATCTCCTTCTCTGTCCTCTCTTTCCTCCTCTCCTGTCTTCCTCCTCTCCTTTCCTCCTCCTCTCCTGTCCTCTTCCTCTCCTCCTCCTCTCTTCCTTCCTTCTCACGCAGGTTGTGTTGTCATGGTGTCCTTATCTCATGTCCATACAACTGTCGGGCCTTCTAGGAACAGGCAGCCGCATACACACACACACACACACATGCACGCAGACATGTATCCAAAAACACACACACACAAACCAGAGCATGTAGTTAGGCCCTGTCTAACCTGCATTGCTCTCTCCATGTAGGACTGGGCCAAGCCAGGCCCAACCCAAATACCACACACACACACACACACACACACACACATACATATAATCACACACGCATATCTGTAGTCCATACACATACCTATACACACAGACTTACACGCATATACATATAATCACAAAGACACATGTACACACAAACACACACACACATCAGAGTGTGTCCTAACCCATTGTGCCTCTCTTACAGGACTGGGCCAAGCCTGGGCCCTATGACCAGCCAATGGTGAACACACTGAGGCGCCCCAGGGACAGGAAGGAGACTACAGATCCCAGCATGCCCCTGGGCACCGAGGCCACCAGCCCGCGGGAGGAGCCTCAGAGGGCCAGGAGCACCAATCACAACTCTCCACCAAAGGTGAGGACCACATGGACCAATGGACAGGACACCTCTAGATTATGGACATGATGATTGATTATTATAATGACAAACCGTCAGCTAGCTGTCAGAACAAACGGTTAGCTGTCACCGATGCTCAAATCAGGGTACATTAGTAAAGTGTGTGTCTGTGTGCGTGTGTGTGTGTGTGCCTGCAGGAGGATGTGGAGGTGCATGAGGAGCTGGCCAGGGCTCTGTCCAGAGGGCTGCATCTGGACATCCAGCCCTGCAGCAGAGACTCTCTCCAGGGCTCCAGTGGCTACAGCACCCAGACCAACACACCCTGCTGTTCTGAGGACGCCATTCCTTCCCAGGGTAACACACACCCGCCCGCACATTTATTTTCACACACATACACACACGCACAATTACAGACTTAATGAGAACAATAGATTTGAAACTTTGTTATTCTATTTCACTTGCTGATGCCCCTCCCCTTCCTGTCTTTCCGTCCCTCCCCTTCCTGTATCTCCACCCCTCCCCTTCCTGTCTTCCCCCCCTTCCTGTCTCTCCACCAGTCTCAGACTACGACTACTTCACAGTGGGCGGAGATCAGGAGGTGGATGACAGGTCCTGCACCATCCCCCGCACCAGCGAGATCAGCCAGTCCTACCGGCGCGCCTTCCAGACCAAGCGCCCCGCCTCCACCACCGGCATCCCCTCCCCCGGCCCTGCCATCATCACCCCGGGCGTGGCCACCATTCGAAGGACCCCCTCCTCCAAGCCCAACCTGCGCAGGCCCTCCGGGGGCCTGGGGCCCATCCCAATCAGACCCCCCATGATCCCCGTCAAGACCCCCACCGTCCCTGACCACCCTGGGGGTAGCTTCTTCCCCGGGGGGGCCCTGCAGGAGAGCAGCGAGGGGGGCCCACCGAGTCTCCGCAGCCCGCTGTCGCCTGGCAACAACAACAACAACAGCAGCACTGGGCCCCGGGCTCCCAGAAGCCTCTGGGATGCCCCGCGTCACACCTCCTCTGACCCCCCCACCCCGCCCCCCCAGCCTGGCGGCCGGGGCCCAGAGTGGCAGGCCCTCCCAGAGGTGCTGGAGGAGGGGGAGGCGGGAGGGGAGGTAGGGGGGGAGGGGGAGGACATGCTGGTGGCCATACGACGGGGGGTGAGGCTGAAGAAGACCACCACCAACGACCGCTCCGCGCCCAGGATAGTGTGAGGAGGCCTGGGGATGTTTGGTCTGGCCTAGTCTGGTCCAGTCCGGCCTGGTCTGGCCTTGCTTTGCATTTATTTTCAAATGAATGAAAAAGATCAAATGTTTATTTGTATGTACATATTTCTATTTTGAAGTGTTTGTATGTTTTATCCGTGGTCCTCTTGACCCTCTTCTTGGTCTTCTTCTTAACCTTTCCCAGCCTTCCTGAATCCCTATAAAAGGTGCCAATGAGAGGTAGAATAACCCACAGGCTTTATTTTCTTTAACAGAGCGAATCTTCTCTGTGTGTTCTCAGACTGTGTGTTTCACAGAGAAAACACTCAAGTTGTCACAGCGTCAGAGGAGAGTAAGTCAACTCTTTAGTGGTGTTTCAATAACACTTTATTGTAAGTTGAAGATGATTCAGATGTATTTAAAAAAACAAACAGACACTTGCATGTCCAACAAGAAACTGTCTCTCCTCGCATAGACTACACTGAATCCTCAGTATCTATGACTGACTAGCTCACACAAGGATGGAAAACACTGAAACCTATATCACTGACTGACGGACAAACCTCCCAGAATTCAGCCCGGCAGTTTTCCGCAGAGGCGACACAACAGTGTTTCCCTCAGACCCTGACACGACGTCCGGTAGATTCAGCTACTCAGAGTGTAATCAGTCGCAGGTATAGTGGTTGTAACTAAGCATTTACAAACCTGCAGTATTAGTAAATGTTACATAAGTTACAAGTCTTTTACAGTTACAAAGCTTAGTATGCGGTAGTGTAGCAGAGCCGGTTGGGAACCACTCGCTCTGGATAAGTTTGCCCTCAGTTGTTCTCCTCTTGGTCTAATGGTAGACGTCTTAGGGAGGAGACCCGGGTTCGATCCCCCGTTCTCCTGTGTACGTCCCAGTGAACCAATATCCCACATAGCCACCATCTTGTAACATCCTGTCCTTGGCCTCATGTTGACCTTTAGTTGAATCCTTCTCATCTACTCCCATCCCAGTGTGTGCTGTGCTAGACGCGACGTCCATCGACACATAGAAACGCCGAATACAGCATGTGGTTTTTGTAAGTGTTTTCTACATATTCCTGCTGGTCTTGGAGAGCGGTTGGACGTTGTGTATGACGACTGATGCCTGTGGTTGCCCTCCTTCCGATATAAACCAAGACGGGGAAACGTTGAACATGTAGCCGATGCAACTCCATGCAGATGACGCTGTAAGTCCTGAGAGAAGAGGGCATCTCTCTGGTGCTGTGAGAGGTCTGACGCCGTCCCTGTACCAATCTGTAATATAACACTAGTTATACACTAGTTATAACACTATTTATACACTAGTTATACACTAGTTATAACACTAGTTATGGTCCTGGATTCCTCTCCAAGCACAGCTGCTGATGTGAATCACAAGTTGCCAAAATCTTCTATGCGCTTAACGGTTAGCAGTCGTTTCAGTTGGTGTTTTGAATGTCGTTGTCGAAGAAGACTCAAGGTGTCGCCTTTCTCTCGCCAGCAATGATTTTATCTTCATGTCGGTGACGATTGGTGAAAGTAGTATTCAGGAATGGTAACGTGTAACTAAACTTAATTTTTCTTTTTTTTGGTGAAACCCCTGTGCTTAATACTCACGCACGGCTAAACCCATGAGTCCTGGGTCTTAATTTCAGACGAATAGTTGCAAAAGTGTTATATTAAAGTTAATTATACAATTACATAATGTGGTAGGCTAAATGCCCGCACTTTAAAAACTTTTGAAGAAATTCTTGATGTATGACTGCTTTTTCACGGTATCACAAGGAGGGGTTGTGTTTGATAATTGGCCAATCGAGTTCCTGTATCAGTTCAAGTGTTAGAGGAAGTCCCAAAATGAAAGTTTATGAGAAAAAAAACACCCACAAGTTTTCACCACAAAGCAATTGAAAGTGAGAAGGGGCGGAATAAGGCTGAAATTGGTGAGTTTAGTTGCACTTTAGATGTACTGGCCTTCGGTAATAAGAAGATTGAAGCTATTGTTTACAATTAGGACGCTGTGAGCTGATGTTGCGATTGGACGGATCTTAACCATGTGAACTCTGTCTGTACCCTGGCACTTGATAGTCTACTGTCCAGTTCCTGAATCATGTCTCCTATTTTCTATGTAACTGTTATTTCAGGTAACAATAAAACGTAGCAGGAAGTGTGTCTGTTGAACCAAAACTGACCCAATGTATTTATTCCACTTACTGATCTCAAAACAGTTTGGTTCTGATCTACTTTCTCAGTAATAGATGAAAAGCAAGTGTCATGGAAGACATTTATCTCCTAAACATAATTTAAGTGGGTGTATGATCTGTGTTATTAGTGTCCTATGGCCAGCCATCAGCAAGGGTATTGGGATACAGCCAGATTCACAAGAGATTCATTAATCATATATTTATTTGTACAGGTATAGATGAAGCACAGCTAAAGCATATTTCAAAGGTCTCCCATTTCTTCAGAATCAAGGTTGAGTTCAGGCCGGTGGAACACACACCCTGCATGCAGCTCTTCACAAGCACTCCATTATACAGCGATCCCCTTACAGTTAGAGACTGGTTCACACGAGAGCTGAGTCACGGTTCTGCAGAGTAGTGGTCGGCCATGGGGGGAGACCAGGGTGTGAGGGGGAGACCAGGGGGGGATTGGGGGGGGGGGGGGCATCTTAGACAGGGCGCTCCCTGGGGCGGGTGACGTACTGCCACCACAGAGGGGGGAGGTCGCCATCCTTGCGGGCCGGGGGGAGGGCCTCGGACTTGGGCCCGTCCGCGGGGGTCTCTGCCTCCAGCTGCTGGACCTGAGGAGGGGAGAAGGAGAGGAGGACGGGAGGGGAGAGGAGAGTGAAAGGAGGCAGGAGAGAGGATGGGAGGGGAGTGGACAGGATGGGAGACAGGTGGGGCGGGGGGGAGGAGAGGAAAGGGGGGAGGAGATATGGTTTGAAACTTGAAGCAACAAAAGACACAGCCAGGTAGGGTTGATGTGAGGGTTCTGGTTGGGCGACAGCCTACCTCCCTGTCCCAGCTCTGCTCCCTCAGTTTCTTCCACTGCTCCCGCTTGGCAAAGTAGTCAGGGTACATGGCTTTCTCAGAGGGGTGCCAGTGATCCAGACACCACTCTGGAACCTGGGGCCAGGACACAAAAACACAGACCTCACGTTACGCCTCTGCCTTTCTCACACATTTCTGTCAGTCTCTTTTACACGAAACTCACATAAACACGCACCGAACATACTGCTCCTACTGAAGCTGTGTAACGTTAACCACAGGACAGACAAAACTTGTGTGGATGCAACATGAACCCGTTACCTTGTAGCATTCGTATCTCTCGTAGGAGGTTCCTCCGGGAGAGTCGGGGAACAGGTAGGGCTGCGGGTGCTGGTTGGCCCAGAACTCCTCTTCCCCTGCCTTCAGCATCTTGGTAGCTTTCACCATATCTTTCTCGCCCATGTTGTCATCGAAGCGCGCCCTCAGCATGCACGCGTAAAATCGGTACTTGTCCCTAAAAAGAACGTTAACCGGAGCATCAATCATCGTCAAGAACAACTTACATAGGATTAGCTGTCAAATTGTACAACAATCGTACGCAAAAGCAGACTGTAGACTACGAGCTCTAAAATGGCATAATTGCCGAGGCAGACGGAAAACACGTAGTTTCCTATTAAACAATGTTAGCTCTTAGTCTTAGCAATTTGCCGGGCCACAATAACATTGGATTGGTTTGATGGCGCTAGTCCGTGCCAGCTGGCTAGCTAACACTAGGCTGACGAGAGTGGGTGACCTAGCTGGCAATAGAGCTAAGCTAGCTAGTCAAGCTTGCTAAAATCAGTTGATTCCGATGGGCCTACGACAGCACGCTTCACGTTGTTTAACCCAAATATGTAGGGCGAAAAGTCCGACCCTTCACTTACCTGAATATGCACCATGATTCGAGGTGCCTCAACGACTTTTTGTAAAGCCGCAGGACTTTTTGGTGGTGGGTAAGATACGCAGAGGCCATTTTTCCCGTCCCCTGTCACCTTCTCACTCAGGCCAGGAGCATTGTGGGGCTGGATTCTTGTTTGTTTTTTTCATGTACAAAGTGCGCATTGTATTTTCATCATACTGTTTCTAACCGTACATTTATTTCAGTTTGTATTCATAATGACGTTGCTGTGTAATTGTTACAATACAATAAAATATCTAGATATAATTTGAGGTTTTTGAATTGTCGTTATTGGTTGGAGACAGATACAAGGATACTCTGTTTTAGGATTGCGCACATATTATAATGAAAACGGTCATATAGAATTATGGGAATTGTTAGAGCTGCATGTGGGTCCTTTTTCAGCAGCTTTGCAAAAACCATGACACACTTCAATTTTATAGGTAAGAAGACACAACAAACATGCGTTAGTTCATGCATACGATATCAGACAATGCTAACTGCATCTGCACGACTACTGTATCCGTTCTAAAGCTGATGTTTTCTACAGAACTGACACATAGCTAGCTTACAGTACCTTCTAGCATGTTTTAAATACCTCAACAACAGTAGTTTTTTTAGTTACAAATAAAGTAACATTCAACATGAATATAAGGTTACCCTATAATAATATGTCAATGGTGAGGATGTACAGAATTGAATTTAGTTGAATGATGGTGTTAAGGATGATGATGCAAACCGTTCTCCTGTTCAGACATCGGCATCAATCTGACAGATCCCATGTTCAGGGGTCTCTACAGAGGCAAGCAGAAACACCACGGTGAGTATCTACTCAGTCAGTGTGCTGCTGTTGGACATTGCATAGCTAGCTAGGTTAGCCAAGGATCCGATGTCAGGCTGACGGAATCAACTCTTAACAGACCGTATTCCTCTCATCAGATGACTTTGATCAGGTTATCGACAGAGCTGTGAAAGTTGGGATCCAAAAGGTAAGTTTGTCATGTCATTTTGGTGCTTGGCGATAATACATCATCAAATAACATTGATCTGTATAGGTAATTTAAAGAGTTACACAGATGCCCATAGATGTAAACATCACAGATCCCACCTAAACTTCATTGTGTTCTGAAAGAAAACAGTGTTCTTGAAGTCCAGTTCCTCCCTCACCAGGGACAGTGTTTAAACTCTGAACTGTTTTTGCAGTTCATGATCACAGGGGGAAGTCTAGAGGACAGCAAGGAGGCCCTGACACTAGCAGAGTCCAGAGGTGATGCATGAATACACAGCCTTCTGGTCAGAGTAAATCAATTAGACACTGTCACAGAAATACACATTTTCTAATTTCCTGACTTTAAACAATCTGTGTTGACCCCCCCCAACATACATTTGCACACACACACACCTGAACAGAGGGGTTCTACAGCACAGTGGGGTGCCATCCAACACGCTGTGGGGAGTTTGACCAGAACGGACCTGACCAGTACCTGTCTGGTCTGAGGGAGCTGGCCACAACACACAGAGGGAAGGTGGTGGCCATTGGGGAATGTGGACTAGGTGAGGTGTCAGAACACTGTCGCACTCTACTTTGTCTCACCTAGCATGGTGCGAGGGCGTGTGTCAGCAGTTTACAACATTACATTCAACCCGTTATTCCTTTAGCATACACCTTTATTCACACAACAGGACATATAGAAAGTACAGCATGATCATATAGGAATGTGCATAGTTCTCACAGTATTTTGGTGGTCAGAATCAAGGACTAGTCTGTATTTACTAGGCAGAGTCAAATAACCACATCTGAACTACTAGGATGTGCAACAAAAATAATAGCTCAACCAAGTCGGAACAGTGTCTGCGTATACATTAGAAAGATATTAAGCACAATGCTTCATCTCTCTTTCTCTTTTTGACCATCTCAGATTTCGACCGACTGGAATTCTGTCCGAAGGAAACTCAGATGAAGTGAGTCAGGCCGTCCTCTCGTACTGGGGACTGTGGGACATGTGAGTCAGGCCCTGTCGTACTGGGGACTGTGGGACATGCGAGTCAGGCCCTGTCGTACTGGGGACTGTGGGACATGCGAGTCAGGCCCTGTCGTACTGGGGACTGTGGGACATGCGAGTCAGGCCCTGTCGTACTGGAGACTGTGGGACATGTGAGTCAGGCCCTGTCGTACTGGAGACTGTGGGACATGTGAGTCAGGCCCTGTCGTACTGGAGACTGTGGGACATGTGAGTCAGGCCCTGTCGTACTGGGGACTGTGGGACATGCGAGTCAGGCCCTGTCGTACTGGGGACTGTGGGACATGCGAGTCAGGCCCTGTCGTACTGGAGACTGTGGGACATGTGAGTCAGGCCCTGTCGTACTGGGGACTGTGGGACATGTGAGTCAGGCCCTGTCGTACTGGGGACTGTGGGACATGTGAGTCAGGCCCTGTCGTACTGGAGACTGTGGGACATGTGAATCAGGCCCTGTCGTACTGGAGACTGTGGGACATGTGAGTCAGGCCCTGTCGTACTGGAGACTGTGGGACATGCGAGTCAGGCCCTGTCGTACTGGGGACTGTGGGACATGTGAGTCAGGCCCTGTCGTACTGGAGACTGTGGGACATGTGAGTCAGGCCCTGTCGTACTGGAGACTGTGGGACATGTGAGTCAGGCCCTGTCGTACTGGAGACTGTGGGACATGTGAGTCAGGCCCTGTCGTACTGGAGACTGTGGGACATGTGAGTCAGGCCCTGTCGTACTGGAGACTGTGGGACATGTGAGTCAGGCCCTGTCGTGACCTCTGCCGTCCCACCAGGTATTTTGAGAAGCAGTTTGACCTGGCTGAAGAGACCAAACTGCCCATGTTCCTCCACTGTAGGAACTCCCACCAGCAGTTCCTAGGTTTGTGCACCTGTAAACAAAACAACCTACTCAAACTATCCTCTTATGACAAGCTTAGTAGAAATATTTACAAACTAACTACAGGTATTCTTTCAATTATTACTTAACATTTGACATATACTACCTTATAACAAATGTATTACATGATTAAATTATCTTATGACTTGCATACGTTCAGATATTTATTACCTTATTACATACATGATTACATTACCTTATTGCTTACATAATTAGAATGGTGAATTTGTCTTGACTTCCGCAGACATCATGAAGAGGAACAGGGACCGATGTGTAGGAGGCGTGGTAAGAACACTTCTGGTTAAGGCGTCGCATGTTTCCCTGTGGAACCACACACCTTAAATCAAATCCATCTTAACTGTAAATCCCCCACGAGTCGCAAAGGCCTCCGCTGACGATCTTAAACGTCATCATCTTCTCAACATCATCTTTATATCTCAAATGTATTCACTTAGTGGATGCATTTAACCAATGCAACGTGCAGGGGATTTGAACCTGTGATTTCTTGATGCGCAGTCAAATGCTCTACCACTGTGCTATACTCTCCCCTGGACTAGCTTGGGGTGTACACGTAGATACCCTGCTGGTTCCAACGTTCACAACCATCAGGGCCCGTTCCTTGACCACCTTCCATCCCTGCTGCAGGTCCACTCCTTCGATGGCAGTGCAGAAGATGCAGCTGCTCTTGTAGATCTGGATCTGTACATCGGGATCAATGGCTGGTAAGAGACGAGCGAACCGTCACAGTCCAGGGTTCAAAAGCGACATTTCTCAGGAAGATGGATGTGACATCTAAGGTGCCTGGTTCCCAATTCCTCTTAAATGGCTCTCGTTTTCTTTCAGTTCCCTGAAAACGGAGGCGAATATCGAGGCCATGAAGTCCATCCCCACTGAGAGACTGATGATAGAGACTGGTGTGTTAAACTCCTCCCTCCGTCTCTCCTATGCTCTCTGTCCTATAAGCCTCCATGTTTTTACAACAATGCATTCAGTTTCATGTCGTTAAATAATCTGTACATTAGTTCCTCACAAGTGCACAGATCCTCTGACTCTGTAACTTTTGATGAAGATTCTTCCAGCTCATGTAGGCCAAGGCAAGGAGAAGGACAGGTTGCGGTACTGATGTTTGTGTGTTTTCCAAAGAGAGATGTTGGAGCACTGATGGTTGTGTGTTCTCCTAGATGCGCCGTGGTGCGGGGTGAAGAACACTCACGCAGGCTCCAAACACATCAGGACTACGTTTCCCACCAAGAAGAAATGGGAGGAGGGACACTGTCTGAAGGACAGGAACGAGCCCTGCCACATCATGTATGTGTACCTGGAGGGGGGAGGGAGAGACGGGTGGAGGGATAGAAGGATGGATGGAGCAAGGGAAGGAGGGATGGATGGATAGAGGGAGGAAAGGGAGAAAGTCTAGGAAAGGAGGGAAATTGGAAGGGGTGGATGGAGGGACGAGAGGAGGAAGGAAAGGAGAGGAAAGGAGGGTGAAAGAGAGGAAGATAAAGAAATCTACCCTCATTCCAACCCTAATCCAACACACCTGATTCTAATAATCATGTGGTTGACGAGCTAAATCATGTTTTTGGAGTCTGGATTTGGAGGCGAAGGCTACAGGAGGGTAGATCTCCAGGAGCAGGGTTTTCCAGCTTAAGGTTTACCCAGCTATGGCCCTGGATTCTTAAAGTGAATTCATTCAGTCATTAATCAATAATTCATTCAATCATTGTTGAATTTGATGTAGAACTCATGCTGGAACTCTTTCAGCATGTTTGCTAGATGCTTTTGTTCCAGTTCCTTCCCTGGGGCTTCCATTGCCCCTCTTTCTGTTGTGATAGACTTGTAATTGTGCTTCACTGTTTCAGCGCAGAAAAAAAAGGTCATGTGCTGCGTTTGTACTAATGGGATCGACTGATGACCATAGAATATGGATGATGTACCATGGCTAAAACCCCTTTCCAGTTCCTATTAGAGATACTATGTGTGTATAACGATACTTCATTGCTGTCTCTTCACGTTTCAGACAAGTGCTAGAAGTCATGGCAGCGTCCAGAAACGAGGACCCGGCAGAGATGGCCGACACCATCTACAACAACACGGTGAAAGTGTTCTTCACAGGGAGCTGACGGACGATGTCCTTGCTCAGGACTGTTCCTCAGAACTTCTCTGAGGAGGGGTGTCTGGTTTCACCTCAGGCAGGGAAGGCCATCAACACCTGCTGCTGTCAGTCACTGAAGACAGTCTTCAGACATCTTCAAAAATGCCTAGTCATGGTTGAGGCTAACTTTGCATGAAGATGATGTTCTCTGCCCTTCTGGAATGTTGTGGATTTAACTGAGATGTGTGGCTTGTGCTCTTCCTTATATTAGAGTTTGAACACAAGTTTAGTTTTAATAATATTTTTTGAAAATAAATGCCCAATGTAGGTCTATACCTTTAGTAACCCTAAATCTGTTTTTCTAAATTACTACTGTAACTGAATAATGTATCCATGATAATGGTGGTGGTTTTAGGAGATTGGCGACCTGACCATGTCTTCATAATATAATATCATTAGTATGTGAAATAAAGAAAAATGAAATAAAGATGAAAAACACGATTTGGCACCGACCAATTTCTAATCATTTATTTTTTGTACTGAGAGCCACACCTTTTGACGTTTGAAACGTCACTCACGGGGACGAAAAACAGAAGCAACTTCCGCGTTCTTCGCATAGCAACAGGAGGACGGCGAAGATGGCTGACAGTACGGACCCCGATAAATAACGTCTGGGAGGTTGAAACAACAACAGGCAGTGGCTGGAGTTTTTAATTTTCAAACGGGGTGACTGAGTCCTCCAGGACCTTCATCCCACAAAGTCCATGGCGTCCGCTCAGATCCGGATCAGCCAACAGGCCTTGGCGGTGCTGGATGTGGCACTTCGCGTCCCTTGCATCTTTATTATCGACGCCATTTTTAACTCTTACTATGATCCCGGGTCAGGATGGGCCGGGACAGCAGGCAAGATTTTCATCAGAGTCATGGGTAAGACGAATGCGTGTTTTACAACTCGGTTTAGAAAGCTACAATGCTTTTCACTGCCAACCACTGTCATCCGCGCTCAGCAAAAATGACAGCTAGCTAGCTATCATGCGCAGTGAGACGCTCACCTGTCAATGGCCTCTTGCACTTTTAGCTACTGGCGGAAACAACATTAAAGTGCTTTTTCATCTGACACAGCAAGTAAACCATGAACTGACATGTTATACAGACACATGTTTTTAGCACATATTGCCACAATATAGTGACTTATTCCTAAAAGTATGCTAGCTAGATAGCAACAGCTAGCTGAGCTAGCCAGTTAATCGACAGGTACAGTAGGCAGTGCGCTAATCTCAGGCCATTAGTGGACTGTTGACGTAGTTTTAGATATCTAGTTAGCTAAATACAGGACATGACTGCAGTGCGGCCATCACTCACAGCTGTCAGAAACTCAGAGGCCCTCAGTTGGGTATTTGCACTCCGACCTCATTTATGTTTACACTACAGCTCCACAGTTCAGCGAACTGTTTGTAAGGAAGAGATAAATGAACTATCTATCTTTACAAGGTTACTCTATAGATAAACGTCAAACTTTCATGGCGTTATACTATTCAGTTTTTCTGCTTGTGTTTTCCAATGCTCAGAAATGTTGGACGTTTGAACATAGACATCATGCCCCTCTATTGTTGTGTGTGTGTTTTTGCTCAGGAGGTCAGATATAATCTTGTTCATCCTGTCTCCCTTAGGTATCCTAGTGTCCAGTGTGGCGCTGGTCCTTTCCCAGAAGGCCCTGTTCAAGTTCTACACCCTCTTCTTCGCCGTGCTCCTGGGAATGGTGGCCGTCCTGATCAACTACTACGCCACCTCCCACATAGACTTCTACAGCGCCTACTACAAAGCGGCTCTGGGCTTCCGGCTGCTGCCCAGGAACGGCCCCACCCTTTGGCTGGGCATGGCAGTGCTGCAGCTGGTTTTTGGCATGGGCTACGTCTTCCTGCTCAACATCCAGTCTGTGTGCGCCGCCCTGGTGGTGCTGGACATCATGATCCCCCTGTGGGGGCTGATCATCGAGCTGCCCGTGGACGTGAGGCAGCTGGTGGCCGTGGCCTCGGGCCTGGCCCTGGCCCTCCACACGGCGGTGTGTCTGGCGCTGAAGCTCAAGTGGTTCTACTACTCGTGCCGCTACGTTTACCTGCTCGTCCGGCACATGTACCGCATCTACGGGCTGCAGCTCCTGGTGGAGGACACCTGGAAGAGGATTCGCTTCCCGGATGTGTTGAGGGTGTTCTGGCTGACTCGCATCACCGCGCAGGCCATCATCCTGGTGTACGTGGTCAGGGCCGTGCGCCACGAGAGCGCCGGGGTGGGCGCCGACGTCGGCGCCGGCGCCGGCGATCACCACGGCTACCTGACGCGGGACGTGTTCTGGGACCTGTTCAGCAACCTGATCATCAGCGGCTGCGACTCCACGCTGACCGTGCTGGGGATGAGCGCCGTGATCTCGTCCCTCGCCCACTACCTGGGGCTGAGCATCCTGGCGTTCATCGGCTCCACCGAGGAGGAGGACAAGCGTCTGGGCTTCGTGGCGCCCGTCCTGTTCTTCATCCTGGCCCTGCAGACGGGCCTGAGCGGACTGGACCCGGAGGACCGGCTCATCCGCCTCAGCCGGAACATGTGCCTCCTGCTCACCGCCATCCTGCACTTCATCCACGGCATGACCGACCCGGTCCTGATGTCGCTGAGCGCCTCCCACGTCTCTTCCTTCCGCCGCCATTTCCCCGTGCTCCTGGTGTCGCTGAGCCTGTTTGCTCTCCCGGTGATGCTGAGCTACGCGCTGTGGCACCACTACGAGCTCAACACCTGGCTGTTCGCCGTCACGGCCTTCTGCGTGGAGCTGTGCTTGAAGGTGCTGGTGTCCCTGACGGTGTACGCCCTCTTCATGGTGGACGGCTACCACAACGTCCTGTGGGAGAAGCTGGACGACTACGTCTACTACGTGCGCTCGTCCGGCAACGTCATCGAGTTTGTGTTCGGCATGATCATGTTCGGCAACGGGGCGTACACCATGGCGTTCGAGTCGGGCAGCAAGATCCGGGCGTGCATGATGTGCCTCCACGCCTACTTCAACATCTACCTGCAGGCCAAGAACGGCTGGAAGACCTAGAACACTTCTGGTTAAGGCGTCGCATGTTTCCCTGTGGAACCACACACCTTAAATCAAATCCATCTTAACTGTAAATCCCCCACGAGTCGCAAAGGCCTCCGCTGACGATCTTAAACGTCATCATCTTCTCAACATCATCTTTATATCTCAAATGTATTCACTTAGTGGATGCATTTAACCAATGCAACGTGCAGGGGATTTGAACCTGTGATTTCTTGATGCGCAGTCAAATGCTCTACCACTGTGCTATACTCTCCCCTGGACTAGCTTGGGGTGTACACGTAGATACCCTGCTGGTTCCAACGTTCACAACCATCAGGGCCCGTTCCTTGACCACCTTCCATCCCTGCTGCAGGTCCACTCCTTCGATGGCAGTGCAGAAGATGCAGCTGCTCTTGTAGATCTGGATCTGTACATCGGGATCAATGGCTGGTAAGAGACGAGCGAACCGTCACAGTCCAGGGTTCAAAAGCGACATTTCTCAGGAAGATGGATGTGACATCTAAGGTGCCTGGTTCCCAATTCCTCTTAAATGGCTCTCGTTTTCTTTCAGTTCCCTGAAAACGGAGGCGAATATCGAGGCCATGAAGTCCATCCCCACTGAGAGACTGATGATAGAGACTGGTGTGTTAAACTCCTCCCTCCGTCTCTCCTATGCTCTCTGTCCTATAAGCCTCCATGTTTTTACAACAATGCATTCAGTTTCATGTCGTTAAATAATCTGTACATTAGTTCCTCACAAGTGCACAGATCCTCTGACTCTGTAACTTTTGATGAAGATTCTTCCAGCTCATGTAGGCCAAGGCAAGGAGAAGGACAGGTTGCGGTACTGATGTTTGTGTGTTTTCCAAAGAGAGATGTTGGAGCACTGATGGTTGTGTGTTCTCCTAGATGCGCCGTGGTGCGGGGTGAAGAACACTCACGCAGGCTCCAAACACATCAGGACTACGTTTCCCACCAAGAAGAAATGGGAGGAGGGACACTGTCTGAAGGACAGGAACGAGCCCTGCCACATCATGTATGTGTACCTGGAGGGGGGAGGGAGAGACGGGTGGAGGGATAGAAGGATGGATGGAGCAAGGGAAGGAGGGATGGATGGATAGAGGGAGGAAAGGGAGAAAGTCTAGGAAAGGAGGGAAATTGGAAGGGGTGGATGGAGGGACGAGAGGAGGAAGGAAAGGAGAGGAAAGGAGGGTGAAAGAGAGGAAGATAAAGAAATCTACCCTCATTCCAACCCTAATCCAACACACCTGATTCTAATAATCATGTGGTTGACGAGCTAAATCATGTTTTTGGAGTCTGGATTTGGAGGCGAAGGCTACAGGAGGGTAGATCTCCAGGAGCAGGGTTTTCCAGCTTAAGGTTTACCCAGCTATGGCCCTGGATTCTTAAAGTGAATTCATTCAGTCATTAATCAATAATTCATTCAATCATTGTTGAATTTGATGTAGAACTCATGCTGGAACTCTTTCAGCATGTTTGCTAGATGCTTTTGTTCCAGTTCCTTCCCTGGGGCTTCCATTGCCCCTCTTTCTGTTGTGATAGACTTGTAATTGTGCTTCACTGTTTCAGCGCAGAAAAAAAAGGTCATGTGCTGCGTTTGTACTAATGGGATCGACTGATGACCATAGAATATGGATGATGTACCATGGCTAAAACCCCTTTCCAGTTCCTATTAGAGATACTATGTGTGTATAACGATACTTCATTGCTGTCTCTTCACGTTTCAGACAAGTGCTAGAAGTCATGGCAGCGTCCAGAAACGAGGACCCGGCAGAGATGGCCGACACCATCTACAACAACACGGTGAAAGTGTTCTTCACAGGGAGCTGACGGACGATGTCCTTGCTCAGGACTGTTCCTCAGAACTTCTCTGAGGAGGGGTGTCTGGTTTCACCTCAGGCAGGGAAGGCCATCAACACCTGCTGCTGTCAGTCACTGAAGACAGTCTTCAGACGTCTTCAAAAATGCCTAGTCATGGTTGAGGCTAACTTTGCATGAAGATGATGTTCTCTGCCCTTCTGGAATGTTGTGGATTTAACTGAGATGTGTGGCTTGTGCTCTTCCTTATATTAGAGTTTGAACACAAGTTTAGTTTTAATAATATTTTTTGAAAATAAATGCCCAATGTAGGTCTATACCTTTAGTAACCCTAAATCTGTTTTTCTAAATTACTACTGTAACTGAATAATGTATCCATGATAATGGTGGTGGTTTTAGGAGATTGGCGACCTGACCATGTCTTCATAATATAATATCATTAGTATGTGAAATAAAGAAAAATGAAATAAAGATGAAAAACACGATTTGGCACCGACCAATTTCTAATCATTTATTTTTTGTACTGAGAGCCACACCTTTTGACGTTTGAAACGTCACTCACGGGGACGAAAAACAGAAGCAACTTCCGCGTTCTTCGCATAGCAACAGGAGGACGGCGAAGATGGCTGACAGTATGGACCCCGATAAATAACGTCTGGGAGGTTGAAACAACAACAGGCAGTGGCTGGAGTTTTTAATTTTCAAACGGGGTGACTTGAGTCCTCCAGGACCTTCATCCCACAAAGTCCATGGCGTCCGCTCAGATCCGGATCAGCCAACAGGCCTTGGCGGTGCTGGATGTGGCACTTCGCGTCCCTTGCATCTTTATTATCGACGCCATTTTTAACTCTTACTATGATCCCGGGTCAGGATGGGCCGGGACAGCAGGCAAGATTTTCATCAGAGTCATGGGTAAGACGAATGCGTGTTTTACAACTCGGTTTAGAAAGCTACAATGCTTTTCACTGCCAACCACTGTCATCCGCGCTCAGCAAAAATGACAGCTAGCTAGCTATCATGCGCAGTGAGACGCTCACCTGTCAATGGCCTCTTGCACTTTTAGCTACTGGCGGAAACAACATTAAAGTGCTTTTTCATCTGACACAGCAAGTAAACCATGAACTGACATGTTATACAGACACATGTTTTTAGCACATATTGCCACAATATAGTGACTTATTCCTGAAAGTATGCTAGCTAGATAGCAACAGCTAGCTGAGCTAGCCAGTTAATCGACAGGTACAGTAGGCAGTGCGCTAATCTCAGGCCATTAGTGGACTGTTGACGTAGTTTTAGATATCTAGTTAGCTAAATACAGGACATGACTGCAGTGCGGCCATCACTCACAGCTGTCAGAAACTCAGAGGCCCTCAGTTGGGTATTTGCACTCCGACCTCATTTATGTTTACACTACAGCTCCACAGTTCAGCGAACTGTTTGTAAGGAAGAGATAAATGAACTATCTATCTTTACAAGGTTACTCTATAGATAAACGTCAAACTTTCATGGCGTTATACTATTCAGTTTTTCTGCTTGTGTTTTCCAATGCTCAGAAATGTTGGACGTTTGAACATAGACATCATGCCCCTCTATTGTTGTGTGTGTTTTTGCTCAGGAGGTCAGATATAATCTTGTTCATCCTGTCTCCCTTAGGTATCCTAGTGTCCAGTGTGGTGCTGGTCCTTTCCCAGAAGGCCCTGTTCAAGTTCTACACCCTCTTCTTCGCCGTGCTCCTGGGAATGGTGGCCGTCCTGATCAACTACTACGCCACCTCCCACATAGACTTCTACAGCGCCTACTACAAAGCGGCTCTGGGCTTCCGGCTGCTGCCCAGGAACGGCCCCACCCTTTGGCTGGGCATGGCAGTGCTGCAGCTGGTTTTTGGCATGGGCTACGTCTTCCTGCTCAACATCCAGTCTGTGTGCGCCGCCCTGGTGGTGCTGGACATCATGATCCCCCTGTGGGGGCTGATCATCGAGCTGCCCGTGGACGTGAGGCAGCTGGTGGCCGTGGCCTCGGGCCTGGCCCTGGCCCTCCACACGGCGGTGTGTCTGGCGCTGAAGCTCAAGTGGTTCTACTACTCGTGCCGCTACGTTTACCTGCTCGTCCGGCACATGTACCGCATCTACGGGCTGCAGCTCCTGGTGGAGGACACCTGGAAGAGGATTCGCTTCCCGGATGTGTTGAGGGTGTTCTGGCTGACTCGCATCACCGCGCAGGCCATCATCCTGGTGTACGTGGTCAGGGCCGTGCGCCACGAGAGCGCCGGGGTGGGCGCCGACGTCGGCGCCGCCGCCGGCGATCACCACGGCTACCTGACGCGGGACGTGTTCTGGGACCTGTTCAGCAACCTGATCATCAGCGGCTGCGACTCCACGCTGACCGTGCTGGGGATGAGCGCCGTGATCTCGTCCCTCGCCCACTACCTGGGGCTGAGCATCCTGGCGTTCATCGGCTCCACCGAGGAGGAGGACAAGCGTCTGGGCTTCGTGGCGCCCGTCCTGTTCTTCATCCTGGCCCTGCAGACGGGCCTGAGCGGACTGGACCCGGAGGACCGGCTCATCCGCCTCAGCCGGAACATGTGCCTCCTGCTCACCGCCATCCTGCACTTCATCCACGGCATGACCGACCCGGTCCTGATGTCGCTGAGCGCCTCCCACGTCTCGTCCTTCCGCCGCCATTTCCCCGTGCTCCTGGTGTCGCTGAGCCTGTTTGCTCTCCCGGTGATGCTGAGCTACGCGCTGTGGCACCACTACGAGCTCAACACCTGGCTGTTCGCCGTCACGGCCTTCTGCGTGGAGCTGTGCTTGAAGGTGCTGGTGTCCCTGACGGTGTACGCCCTCTTCATGGTGGACGGCTACCACAACGTCCTGTGGGAGAAGCTGGACGACTACGTCTACTACGTGCGCTCGTCCGGCAACGTCATCGAGTTTGTGTTCGGCATGATCATGTTCGGCAACGGGGCGTACACCATGGCGTTCGAGTCGGGCAGCAAGATCCGGGCGTGCATGATGTGCCTCCACGCCTACTTCAACATCTACCTGCAGGCCAAGAACGGCTGGAAGACCTTCATCAACCGCCGCACGGCCGTGAAGAAGATCAACTCCCTCCCGGAGATGAAGGGGGAGGAGCTGAGGGACATTGAGGACGTGTGCGCCATCTGCTACCAGGAGTTTGCCACGTCGGCACGCATCACGCCCTGCCACCACTACTTCCACGCCCTGTGCCTCCGCAAGTGGCTCTACATCCAGGACACGTGCCCCATGTGCCACCAGAAGGTGTACATCGAGGAGGACGGCCGCGACCGGCCGCCCTTCTCCAACAACAACGGCTACGCCGCCCCCGGTGGCGAGGAGGACGGCGGGGACTTTGCGGAGCGCCGGATGGCGGAGGAGGCGGCGGCGGCAGGTGGGGCGGAGCCTGAGAACGAGCTGCTGGAGGATAATGACAGCATAGAGTACGACGAGGACGAGTGGGCGGCGCAGAACGGGGGCTCGCCCGTAGAGGAGGACTATGTTAACGACGACACAGACTCGAATGGGGACTAAACACAGACACGTTCATGTATAGAGAGAGAAATATATATATATTTAAGTTAAAACTAAACAAACAACAAAAAAAAGAGAAGAAAACATCTAAATTTTTACAACATCAGGGAAATTGATTATTTTCTCTCCATCTAGAATATCTTTTTTTTTTCGGGAGGGGATATGTCTGGGCTTGCCCATCCAAGGGCTTGGTCCAGATTTAATTACTGTACTAGTGTGCCTAGACAGGGGTAGGGGTGGGATCCAAGAGGTGCAGCTCAGTGAGAGACACACATTCCTCTTGTTTCGTAGGGATGGCGTTGGTCGTGTGCTTGCTGTTTGGCTGAGCGAGAGAGAGAGAGAGAGAGAGGGAGATGGACAGGAAGCAGAGAAAGGAGACAGGAAGTGGAGGGCAGTTCCAGAGAGTGAGGTCTGCAGGTGATGTGCTACTGTATTCTCAGATATAGGCTACCTCTTTATCTACTACTGGTCTCTTGTGTGACCTTGCTTCAATTGTGTACGTTATTGTACATGTAATTAACACACACATGCACCTTCCCTTGAGAGAAAAAGGAGAAGGGTTGTATTGTAACGAGTATTTGGAGATGAGAGCCTTCATTGCTCCACGCTCCGCTCAGTCACCATATCTGTTCATGGCTGATCGCTGCTTTTTTGAACCAAGCTGCTCGGCTACAAAGAAGGTTTCTGCCAAGATCATTTGCAAAGGTGTTCACCTATCATCATTTTTGCAAATTCCATTTGGCAGTGATTTTTTAAAAGTTTTTTTCATTTTACATTCATGATCAACACGCTTCTTAACAAGCACAAGTGAGTATGATGTTATCTAGAAATGACAACACCTTCCAGAGCGAGACTGTCTTAAAGATTTTATTTAAAGGTTTAATTATTCGTTACAGTGGTAATAATTAAGACTGATGAAAGTAGAAGCGGCTGTGAGGTATCACCCTGTTCTGACCAGGACAGACATCACATTCTGTTCAACAGCTGTTTGTTTCAAGAAGAAGGACTTTGATGATTGGATTAGTTGTTAGCATTTTGGGGGAAAAGGTAAAGTTGTTCATTTTTGCCTTTTTGTTTAAAAAAAATTGATGTAAATAAAAATCACCTTTAATAATGGTTTGGTTCACAAGTGAGACAATAGTGAATATACTTTTTGTTCTCAGCGGTTGTAGACTGCAAATTATTTCATGTTTTTGTCGATGTCTACATTAGTTACACATACAAAGATGAAACGTGCTCAAACCTCATATAAAATAGTGGCTTTGCAGCCGATACGCTTATCAGAACGGTTTCTTTCTACTGGCGTCTTTTTCTAACTCTAGATGGCAGCATTACTGCATCTTTTCGCTAGTAAGGATCCATTAACTTTTGATTTTGATAACCTATTGTAGAATCATTTGTGTGTGCTGAGAAGGAACATATGTGTTTGTCAATGAATGGGAAAGAGACTACTTTGTATTTGTGTGAAATCTGTATAGTTTAGCCCTACAACATTTAGGGGCGGTGTTTCCATAAAATGCTGTCGACAACAGCTGCGAAGCAGGGTGACAACCAAGACCCCTAATGAAGGAAAGGGTGGCTTTGAGGTCACGGTTTGCTTGCCGAAAGCCAACAATAAAAAGGTTAAAGGTCAAACTAGACATTAATAGGATTTGGCAAGCATCGGATAACGGTGACAATACATTGCATGAGTTACTACAGATAGCTTGCTCAGCAGAACGAGGCAGACTACCTAAAAATGAAAAGGACTCTTGCAGACCAAAACCAGGGTACCTGCGAAGTTTGCAAGATGGACAGCCTGCTATGCTAACTATAAGCCAGGCAACTACCCCCGTTGTGGGAGTGGAGAGGGCGGTGTTTCACTGAAGTCACAGTCTCGGTATGGTGCCAATAGACCAGTCATAATGCAACCATAAACCAAGCCTAGCAGCTCATTCTCCACAAGTTAGCTTGACTAGCTAGCTCGCTTGTTCACGTCCACCGCGCTTTATGTAATGTTCTTTTACGGCCACCTTCTTCTCTACTCTGAAAAGAAGAGGAGCAGGAACTGAAACGGAAAAAGGTTATTATGGTTTAGACTGCAGAGCATTATGCTAACTGGGCGAGCCAGTGTTAGCTAGTTCGCTAATCGCGATTTTTGAAGTTGCCGATTCCACCACCAAGTCTAAAGTGTTATCCAACAATCTTTATTGTTACTGTTAGCTGCTACGGGTAGACTAGCTGTACCTTACTACTGACTGAGTTTGTTGTTTTGAAAAAGCTGCGTCCCCATAAAAATATATCGGCAGCTGCGCGCCAACAACATTACACCATTCGATTTGATCAGTTCTCAGCCAACTCATTTGGGCTTATTTCTTTCAGATATTTGTACGTGGAACACCAGCGTTGCTATCATGATTAAGCTTTGCCATACATAGGTCTTTACGACCCCGCCGTCTCCTGTCCCGATCAGCGCTGGATCCGGCTGGTCACAGTCAGAAAGGTTCCGACCGTGCCCCCCATGTTCACAGCTGCCAGATGGGGACCCGCGGGCGCAACGAGCCCCGTGAGCCCCTGAACTCCCCAAAGAGGTGCAAAGGACTTCATCTACAGCTTGCACCCCAAAGAGAGGACGTGCTTGCTCATAGAAC